>NC_092493.1:612500-820000 GCF_047495875.1 Pithys albifrons albifrons
GCCGTTTTTCAAACCTAGAATTCCAGAAGGAAGACGATTACTCCCAGGGAAAAAGTGCCAGGACAGAAAGCCATTGTGCCTTTTCTAGAGGAAATCGGGCCCCGTCAGAGGCACCTGAGAGCCCAAGTTTGCCGCCTTTTCCCTGGGCGTAAAGCTCAAAGGTGCGTGATAACGTGAGGGTCCGGGAAATTGCCGTTTCTCATTCCAGGTTTCCAGACCGATGAAGATTCCTCAGAGGGAAAAGGTGCCTGGAAAGAAATCGATTTCTCCTTTTCTAGGGTGAATGGGGTCCTATCAGGGGCACCTGAGAGCCCAAGGCTGCCACCTTTTCCCTGGGCGAAAAACTTGAAGGCGCTGCCACTTGCGGGTCCGGGAAAGTGCCGTTTTTCAGCCCGTAATTCCAGGAAGATGAAGATGTCTCCCTGAGATAAGGTGCCAGGACAGAAAGCGATTGTGCCTTTTCTAGGTAATGGGGCCCCAAAACTGGAACCTGAGAGCCCAAGGCTGCCACCTTTTCCCTGGGTGCAAAGCTCGACAATGCATAACCTGTGCGGGTCCGGGAAAGGGCCGTTTTTCAGCCCAGAATTCCAGACGGAAGTCGATTCCTCTCTGGGAAAACGTGTCAGGACAGAAAGCCATTGTGCCTTTTCTAGGGGGTAATGGGGCCCCCTCATTGGCACCTGAGAGCCCAAGGCTGCCACCTTTTGACTAGGCGCAAATGTCGACGGCGCGTGCCACGTGTAAGTCCGGGAATGTGCCGTTTCTCATCCCAGAATTCCAGGCCAGCGAAGATTTCTCCCTGGGGAAAGGTGCCAGGACACAAAGCCATTGTGCCTTTTCTAGGGTTAATGGGGCCTCAAAATTGGCAGCTGAGAGCCCAGGGCTGCCACCTTTTGCCTGGGCGCAAAGCTCGATGGTGCGTTCCACATGCGGGTAAGGGAAAGAGCTGTTTTCAGCCCAGAATTCCAGACCGATGAAGATTCCTCCCAGGGAAAAGGTGCCAGGACAGAAAGCGATTGTTATTTATCTAGTGTTAACGGGGACCCGTCATTGGCACCTGAGAGCCCAAGGCTGCCACCTTTTCCCTGGGCGTAAAGCTAGATAGTGCCTGCCACGTGCAGGTCAGAGAAAGTGCTTTGTTCAGCCCAGGATTCCAGACGGATGACGACTCCTCCCAGGGAAAAGGCTCCCGGGACAGAAAGCGATTGTTCCATTTCTAGTGTTAATGGGGGACCATCATTGGCATCTGAGAGCCAGAGGTTGCCTCCTTTTCCCTGGGCGCAAAGCACGACAGTGCGTGCCACGTGCTGGTCCCAGAAAGTGCCATTTTACAGCCCAGAATTCCAGACCAATGAAGACTCCTCCCAGGGAAAAGGTGCCAGGACAGAAAGCCATTGTGCTTTTTGTAAAGGTAATGGGGCCCCATCATTGGCACCTGAGAGCCCAAGACTGCCACCTTTTCCCTGGACGCAAAGCTCGATGGTGCGTTCCACTTGCGGGTCCAGGAAAGTGCCGATTCTCAGAGCAGAATTCCAAACCGATGAAGATTCCTCCCTGGGAAAAGGTGCCAGGACAGAAAGCCATTGTGCCTTTTGTAGGGGTAATGGGGCACCATCATTGGCAGCTGAGAGCCCAAGGCTGCCCCCTTTTCCCTGGGCGCAAAGCTCGACGGTGTGTACCTTGTGCGGGTTTGGGACAGTGCCATTTTTGAACCCAGATATCCAGACGGACGAAAATTCCTTCCAGGGAAAATGTGCCAGGACAGAAAGCAAGTGTTATTTTTCTAGTGTTAACGGGGCCCCATCCTTGGCACCTGAGAGCCCAAGGCTGCCACCTTTTGCCTGGGAGCAAAGCTCGACCTTGTGAGGGTTTGGGGCAGTGCCTATTTTGAACCCAGAATTCCAGACGGACGAAGATACCTCCCAGGGAAAAGGTGCCAGGTCAGAAATCTAATTTTCCTTTTCTAGGGTCAATGGTGCCCCATCATTGGCACCTCAGAGTTCAAGGCTGCCACCTTTTCCGTGGGCGCAAACATCAACGGCACGTACCACTTTCTTGTCCGGGAAAGTGCCGTTTTTCAGCCCTCAATTCCAGACGGATGAAGACTCCTCACAGGGAAGAGGCTCCCAGGACAGAAAGTGATTGTTCCATTTCTAGGGTTAATCGGGCCCCATCATTGGCACCTGAGAGCCCAAGGTTGCCTCCTATACCCTGGGCGCAAAGCTCGACCATGCGTGCTACGTGAGGGTCCGGGAAATTGCCCTTTCTCATTCCAGAATTCCAGACCGATGAAGATTCCTCCTTTGGAAAAGGTGCCAGGACAGGTATGGATTTCTCCTTTTCTAGGAGTAATGGGGACCCATCATTGGCACCTGAGAGCCCAAGGCTGCAACCATTTCCCTGAGCGCAAAGCTCGACGGTGCGTGCCACTTGCGGGTCCAGGAATGTGCTGTTTCTCATCCCAGAATTCGGGCCCGATGAAGATTTCTCCCAGGGAAAAGGTGCCATGACAGAAAGCGATTTTGCCTTTTCTAGGGTTAATGGAGCCCCAAAATTGACACCTGAGAGCCCAAGGCTGCCATCTTTTCCCTGGGCACAAAGCTCGACGGAGCGTTCCACGAGTGGGTCCGGGAAAATGCCATATTTCAGCCCAGAATTCCAGACCTATGAAGATTCCTCAGAGGGAAAAGGTACCAGGAGACAAAGCCATGGTGTATTTTTTAATGCTAATTGGGCCCCATCATTGGCACCTGAGAGTTAAAGGCTGCCACCTTTTCCCTGGGTGCAAAGCTCGACGGTGCGTACCCTGTGCGGGACCGGGAAAGTGCCATTTTTCAGCCCTGAATTCCAGACGGATGAAGACTCCTCACAGGGAAGAGGCTCCCAGGACAGAAAGCGATTGTTCCATTTCTAGGGTTAATCGGGCCCCATCATTGGCACCTGAGAGCCCAAGGTTGCCTCCTACACCCTGGGTGCAAAGCTCGACCATGCGTGCTATGTGAGGGTCCGGGAAATTGCCCTTTCTCATTCCAGAATTCCAGACCGATGAAGATTCCTCCCTGGGAAAAGGTGCCAGGACAGAAAGCCATTGTGCCTTTTGTAGGGGTAATGGGGCCCCATCATTGGCACCTGAGAGCCCAAGGCTGCCACCTTTTCCCTGGGCACAAAGCTCGACGGTGCGTTCCACTTGTGGGTCCGGGGAAGTGCCGTTTTTCAGTCCAGAATTCCAGACGGACGAAAATTCCTCCCAGGGAAAAGGTGCCAGGACAGAAAGCGATTGTTATTTATCTAGTGTTAACGGGGACCCATCATTGGCACCTGAGAGCCCAAGGCTGCCACCTTTTCCCTGGGTGCAAAGCTAGATGGTGCCTGCCACGTGCAGGTCAGACAAAGTGCTTTGTTCAGTCCTGAATTCCAGGTGGATGACGATTCCTCCCAGGGGAAAAGGCTCCCAGGACAGAAAGCGATTGTTCCATTTCTAGTGTTAATGGGGGCCCGTCATTGGCATCTGAGAGCCAGAGGTTGCCTCCTTTTGCCTGGACGCAAAGCTCGACAGTGCGTGCCACGTGCTGGTCCCAGATAGTGCCAGTTTTCAGCCCAGAATTCCAGACGAATGAAAACTCCTCCCAGGGAAAAGGTGCCAGGACAGAAAGCCATTGTGCTTTTTGTAAAGGTAATGGGGCCCCATCATTGGCACCTGAGCGCCCGAGGCTGCCATCTTGTCCTTGGGAGCAAAACTCGACAGTGTGTACCTTGTGCGGGTTTGGGGCAGTGCCATTTTTGAGCCCAGAATTCCACACGGACGAAGATTCGTCACAGGGAAAAGGTGCCAGGACAGAAAGCGATTGTTCCAGTTCTAGGGGTAATGGTGCCCCATCATTGGCACGTGTGAGCCCAAAGCTGCCACCTTTACCCAGGTCGCAATACTCGACGGTGCATAGTTGTGCGGGTCAGGGATAGTGCCATTTTTTCAGCCCAGATTTCCAGACGGATGAAGAGTTCTCACTGGGAAAAGATGCCAGGACTGGAAACGATTGTGCCTTTTCTAGGGTTATTGGTGCCCCATCATTGGCACCTGAGAGCCCAAGGCTGCCACCTTTATCCTGGTCGCAAAGCTCGACGGAGCGTGCTACGTGCGGGTCTGGGAAAGTGCCATTTTTCAGCCCAGAATTACAGACCAAGTAAGATTCCTCTCAGGGAAAAGGTGCCAGGACAGAAAGCGATTGTTCCAGTTCTAGGCGTAATGGGGCTCCATCATTGTCACGTGAGAGCCCAAAGCTGCCACCTTTACCCAGGTTGCAATACTCGACGGTGCATAGTTTTGCGGGTCAGGGATAGTGCCATTTTTTCAGCCCAGAATTCCAGACCGATGAAGATTCCTCAGAGGGAAAAGGTGACAGGACACAAAGCCATTGTGTATTTTGTAAAGGTAATGGGGTCCCATCATTGGCACCTGAGAGCCCAAGGCTGCCACCTATTCCATGGTCGCAAAGCTCAATGGTGTGTATTTGTGCGGGTCCAGGAAAATGCCGATTTTCATCCCAGAATTCTAGACGGATGAAGATTTCTCCAGGGAAAAGGTGCTAGGAGAGAAAGCGCTTGTGCGTTTTCTAATAATAATGGGGCCCCATCATTGGCACCTGAGAGCCCAAGGCTGCCACCTTTTGCCTGGGCTCAAAGCTCAATGGAGCGTTCCAACTGCGAGTCCAGGAAAGTGCTGTTTTTCAGCCGAGATTTCCAGACGGATGAAGATTACTCCCATGGAAAAGGTGCAAGGACAGAAAGCGATTTTTACATTTCTTGGGGTAATGGGGCCCCATCATTGGCACCTGAGAGTCCAAGGCCCCCATTTTTTCCCTGGGCGTAAAGCCGGACGGTGCATGCCACATGCTCTTTTTTAAGCCCAGAATTCCAGACAGACGATGATTCCTCCCTGGGAAAAGGTGCCAGGACAGAAAGGGATTGTTCCATTTCTTGGGTTAATACGGCCCCATCATTGACTCCTGAGAGCCCAAGGCTGCCACCTTTTCCCTGGGCTCAAAGCTCGACGGAGCGTGCCAAGTACGGGTCTGGATAGTGCCGTTTTTCAGCCCAGAATTCCAGACAGACAAAGTTTCCTCCCAGAGAAAATGTGCCAGGACAGAAAGCGATTATGCGTTTCCTAGGGTTAATGGGGCCCCGTCATTGCCACCTGATAACCAAAGGCTGCCACCTTTTCCCTGGGCTCAACGCTCGATGGAGTGTGCCAGCGGCGGGTAAGGGTACATGCTGTTTTTCAACCCAGATTTCCAGAATGACGAAGATTCCTCATATGGAAAATGTTCCAGGACAGAAAGCGATTGTTCCAGTTCTAGGGTAAATGCGGCCCTCTCATTGCCACATGACAGCCCAAGGCTGTCACGTTTTCCCTGGGCTCAAAGCTCGACGGAGTGTGCCAGGTGGGGTCCGGGAAAGTGCCGTTTCTCAGCCCAGAATTCTAGATGGACGAGGATTACTGCTAGGGAAAAAAGTGCCAGGACAGAAAGTGATTGTTCCTTTTCTAGGGTTTATGGGGCCCCATCATTGGCACTTGAGAGCCAATGCTGCCACCTTTTCCCTCGGTGAGCACCCCAACGATCCCTGTCACATGCGGGTTTTTCAATCCAGAAAAATGAACATTCCTCCCTTGGAAATCGTGCCAGGACAGAAAGCGATTCTTCCTTTTCTAGGGTTAATGTGGACCCATCTTAGGCACCTGAGAGCCCAAGGCTGCCACCTTTTCCCTGGGCTCAAAGCTCGACAGTGCGGGCGAGGTGCGGGTCTGGGAAAGTTCCAGTTTTCAGCCCAGAATTGCAGAGGGCCCAAGATTCCTCCCAGGGAAAAGGTGCTAGGACAGAAAGCGATTGTGCCTTTTCTAGGACTAATGGGGCCCCATCATTGCCACCTCAGAGCCTAAGGCTGCCACCTTTTCCCTGGGCTCAAAGCTCGACGGAGCGTGCCAAGTGCGGGTGAGGGAAAGTGCCGTGTTTCAGCCCAGAATTCCAGGCAGACCATGATTCCTCCGAGGGAAAAGGTGCCAGGACAGAAAGCTATTGTGCCTTTCTTAGAGGTAATGGGGCCCCATCACTGACACCTGAGAGCCCAAGCCTGCCACCTTTTCCCTGGGCTCAAAGCTCCACAGAGTGTGCCAGGTGGTGGTCAGGGTACCCCTTTTTTAAGCCCAGATTTCCAGAATGACGAAGATTCGTCACAGGGAAAATGTGTCAGGATAGAAAGCGATTGTTCCAGTTCTAGGGTAAATGCGGCCCCCTCATTGGCACGTCACAGCCCAAGGCTGTCACCTTTTCCCTGGGCTCAAAGCCCGACGGTGCGTGCCACATGCGGGTTTTTCAGCCCAGAATTCCAGATGGACGATGATTCCTCCCAGGGAAAAGGTGCCAGGACAGAAAGGGATTGCTCCTTTTCTAGGGTTAATGCGGCCCCATCTTTGGCATCTGAGAGCCCAAGGCTGCCACCTTTTCCCTGGGCTCAAAGCTCGACGGAGGGTGCCAAGTGCGGGTCCGGGAAAGTGCCGTTTCTCAGCCCAGAATTCCAGACGGACGAAGATTCCTCCCTGGGAAAATGTGCTAGTAGAGAAAGCGATTGTGCCTCTTCTAGGGGTAATGCGGTCCCATCATTGGCACCTGAGAGCACAAGGCTGCCATCTTTTCCCTGGCCTCAAAGCACGACGGAGGGTGCCAAGTGCGGGCCCAGGAAAGTGCGGTTTTTCAGACCAGATTTCCAGACGGATGAAGATTCCTCCTTTAGAAAAGGTGCCAGGACAGAAAGCGATTGTTCCTTTTCTAGGGTTAATGGGGCCCCATCATTGACACCTGAAAGCCCAAGGCTGCCACCTTTTCCCTGGGCGCACACCCCAAAGGTCCATGTCGCATGCGGGTTTTTCAGCCCAGAATTCCAGACGGATGAAGATTCCTCCCTGGGAAATCGTGCCAGGACAGAAAGAGATTGTTATTTTTCTAGGGTTAATGGGGCCCCATCTTAGGCACCTGACAGCCCAAGGCTGCCACCTTTTTCCTGGGCTGAAAGCTCGACAGTGCGGTCGAGGTGCGGGTCTGGGAAAGTGCCGGTTTTCAGCCCAGAATTCCAGACGGACCAAGATTCCTCCCAGGGAAAAAGTGCCAGGACAGAAAGTGATTGTTCCAATTCTAGGGTAAACGCGGCCCCCTCATTGGCACCTGACAGCCCAAGGCTGTCACCTTTTCCCTGGTCGCAAAGCCCGACGGTGAGTGGCATTTGCAGGTTTTTCAGCCCAGATTTTCAGACGGATGAACATTCCTGCCAGGGAAAATGTGCCAGGACAGAAAGCGATTCTTCCTTTTCTAGTGTTAATGCGGCCCCACTTTTGGCAACTGAGAGGCCAAGGCTGCATCCTTTTCCCTGGGCTGAAAGCTTCACGAAGCATACAAGGTGCGGGTCAGGGAAAGTGCCGTTTATCAGCCCAGAATTCCAAGCGGTTTAAAATTCTACCCTGGGATAAAGTTCCAAGACAGAAAGCGATTGTTCCATTTCTAGGTTTAAGGGGCCCCATCGCTGGCACTTGTGACCCAAAAGCTGCCACCTTTTCCCTGGCCTCAAAGCTCGACGGATTGTGCCAGGAGCGCTTCTGGGCAAGCGTAATTTTTCAGTCCAGATTTCCAGAAGGATGAAGATTCCTCCCAGGGAAAAGGTGCCTGGACAGAAAGCGTTTGTTCCTTTTCTAGTGTTAATGGGGCCCCATCATTGGCACTTGAGAGCTGAAGGTTGCCACCTATTCCCTGGGCGCAAAGCTAGGCGGTGCATGCCACATGAAAAACGGCACTTTCCCGGACAAGAAAGTGGTGCGCGCCGTTGATGTTTGCGCCCACGGAAAAGGTGGCAGGCAGCCTTGAACTCTGAGGTGCCAATGATGGGGCACCATTGACCCTAGAAAAGGACAATTCGATTTCTGACCTGGCACCTTTTCCCTGGGAGGTGTCTTCGTCCGTCTGGAATTCTGGGCTGAAAAATGGCACTTTCCCGGACCCGCAAGTGGCAAGCGCCGTCGACATTTGCGCCCAGGCAAAAGGTGGCAGCCTTGGGCTCTCAGGTGCCAATGATGGGGCCCCGTTAACACTAGAAAAATAACACTTGCTTTCTGTCCTGGCACCTTTTCCCTGGGAGGAATCTTCGTCCGTCTGGAAATCTGGGTTCAAAAATGGCACTGTCCCAAACCCGCACAAGGTACACACCGTCGAGCTTTGCGCCCAGGGAAAAGGGGGCAGCCTTGGGCTCTCAGCTGCCAATGATGGTGCCCCATTAACCCTACAAAAGGCACAATGGCTTTCTGTCCTGGCACCTTTTCCCAGGGAGGAATCTTCATCGGTTTGGAATTCTGCTCTGAGAATCGGCACTTTCCTGGACCCGCAAGTGGAACGCACCATCGAGCTTTGCGTCCAGGGAAAAGGTGGCAGTCTTGGGCTCTCAGGTGCCAATGATGGGGCCCCCATTACCTTTACAAAAAGCACAATGGCTTTCTGTCCTGGCACCTTTTCCCTGGGAGGAGTCTTCATTGGTCTGGAATTCTGGGCTGTAAAATGGCACTTTCTGGGACCAGCACGTGGCACGCACTGTCGTGCTTTGCGCTCAGGGAAAAGGAGGCAACCTCTGGCTCTCAGATGCCAGTGACGGGCCCCCATTAACACTAGAAATGGAACAATCGCTTTCTGTCGTGGGAGCCTTTTCCCTGGGAGGAGTCGTCATCCGTCTGGAATCCTGGGCTGAACAAAGCACTTTGTCTGACCTGCACGTGGCAGGCACCATCTAGCTTTGCGCCCAGGGAAGAGGTGACAGCCTTGGGCTCTCAGGTGCCAATGATGGGTCCCCGTTAACACTAGATAAATAACAATGGCTTTCTGTCCTGGCACCTTTTCCCAGGGAGGAATTTTCGTCCATCTGGAATTCTGGACTGAAAAACGGCACTTCCCCGGACCTGCAAGTGGAACGCACCGTCGAGCTTTGTGCCCAGGCAAAAGGTGGCAGCCTTGGGCTCTCAGGTGCCAATGATGGGGCCCCATTACCCCTAGAAAAAGAACAATCGCTTTCTGTCCTGGCACCTTTTCCCTGGGAGGAATCTTCATTGGTCTGGAATTCTGGGCTGAAAATGGCTCTTTCCTGGACCCGCATGTGGCACGCACCGTCGAGCTTTGCGCCCAGGGAAAAGGTGGCAGCCCTGGGCTCTCAGCTGCCAATTTTGGGGCCCCTTTAACCCTAGAAAAGGCACAATCGCTTTCTGTCCTGGCTGTTTTTCCCAGGGAGAAACCTTCGCTGGCCTGGAATTCTGGGATGAGAAACGGCACATTCCCGGACTTGCAAGTGGCACGCGTCGTCGACATTTGCGCCCAGGGAAAAGGTGGCAGCCTTGGGCTCTCAGGTGCCAAAGATGGGGCCCCATTACCCCTACAAAAGGCACAATGGCTTTCTGTCCTGACACCTTTTCCCAGAGAGGAATCGACTTCTGTCTGGAATTCTGGACTGAAAAACGGCCCTTTCCCGGACCCGCACAGGGTATGCACCGTCGAGCTTTGCACCCAGGGAAAAGGTGGCAGCCTTGGGCTCTCAGGTGCCAATGATGGGGCCCAATTAGCATTACAAAATACACAATGGCTTTGTCTCCTGGTACCTTTTCCCTCTGAGGAATCTTCATAGGTCTGGAATTCTGGGCTGAAAAATGGCACTTTCCCGGACCCGCACGTGGAACGCTCCGTCGAGCTTTGCGCCCAGGGAAAAGGTGGCAGCCTTGGGCTCTCAGGTGTCAATTTTGGGGCCCCATTAACTCTAGAAAAGGCACAATTGCTTTCTGTCCTGGCACCTTTTCCCTGGGAGAAATCTTCATCGGCCTCGAATTCTGGGATGAGAAACAGCACTTTCCTGGACCTGCAAGTGGCACGCACCGTCGACATTTGCGCTCAGGGAAAAGGTTGCAGCCTTGGGCTCTCAGGTGTCAATGATGGAGCCCCATTAACCCTAGAAAAGGAACAATCGCTTTCTGTCCTGACACCTTTTCCCAGGGAGGAATCTTCATCGGTCTGGAATTCTGGAATGAGAAACGGCAATTTCCCGGACCCTCACGTAGCACGCATGGTCGAGCTTTGCGCCCAGGGTATAGGAGGGAACCTTGGGCTCTCAGCTGCCAATGATGGAGCCCGATTAACCCTAGAAATGGAACAATCGCTTTCTGTCCTGGGAGCCTCTTCCCTGTGAGGAGTCTTCATCCGTCTGGAATTCAGGGCTGAGAAACGGCACTTTCCCGGACAAGAAAGTGGTACGTGCCGTTGATGTTTGCGCCCACGGAAAAGGTGGCAGCCTTGAACTCTGAGGTGCCAATGATGGGGCACCATTGACCCTAGAAAAGGACAATTCGATTTCTGACCTGGCACCTTTTCCCTGGGAGGTGTCTTCGTCCGTCTGGAATTCTGGGCTGAAAAATGGCACTTCCCTGGACCCGCAAGTGGCACGCGCCGTCGACATTTGCTCCCAGGCAAAAGGTGGCAGCCTTGGGCTCTCAGGTGTCAATGATGGGGCCCTGTTAACACTAGAAAAATAACACTTGCTTTCTGTCCTGGCACCTTTTCCCAGGGAGGAATCTTCGTCCGTCTGGTGTCTTGGTTTGAGGCGAAAAAACCAAAATGTTTTACTCACAAGCAGGGGAGCGGCCTCCTCCACAATAATCACACCACTCTTTATCAAATTTAAGAAAAGGAATTTTAATACAAGAAGGATAACTGCTATATATATATATATATATGTAAACAGACTAGTACAACCCACTTCCCCAACACCACAAGAGAGGAAAAAAAAACAAACCAAAAGAAACAAAACAACAATAAAACCCAGCAGGTTTTTTTTCTCCGGGAGAAAAGGTTATACTTAAGTGTCCTTGTCACAGCCCGGCTGGCTGCAGAGTGAGTTTCAGTCCCTCTCCAGCGAAACAGACGAGCAGTGGGCTTTCAGATGGACTCAGTCTCTTCCCCCTGTGTTCCCCGTCCAAGAAGCAGAAAAGGTACGAGCAACCAGCAGCAAATCCAAGGCAGGTAGCAACAGCAGCACGGCACGAAAAGTAGTCCGAGGTGGGCAGCGGCAAGACAGCCAGGAAAAAAACCCCAGCAGTAACCAGCAGAGCAGCCTGCCTCCTTCGAGCCCCCACTCCCCCGTTCCGCCGAGCCAAGACTCCCGAGAAATCCAAAAAAAAAGAAACCAAAAGAGACAAACCTGCCCCCACCCCAGCCATCAACAGTTAACTACTTCTTTTGTTAACCGCTGGCCTGGGCAGTTAAGTGGCAGGGGAGAGAATTTACATAATAATCCCAAACTACAACATTATCCACCCCTAAATTCTCTTCCATGCCGATACTCTACATTAAACTTAAATTTTCTTTCAAATAATTAAGTGTTTACAAATACAGTAATATGAGTTGTTTACCCAGAGATAAGTTCCCCTTGAGGTACACATCGTGTCTCTCCATCTTCCTGCATCACCCACCAGGTGGAACCAGATCCTTGAGCAAAGACAACCCCACGAATGGGTTTGCCTTTGCCTGAGGCAGGGTTGATCCAGACTGTTTTCCCTAGCATACCTCTCAGGTGTATTACAGGGACTTTGTCTCCATCTACAGTGTGAAGGGGTTCTGATTGGGCAGGACCGGTTCGATTGACAGAGCCTCTAGTGTTGACTAGCCATGTAGCCTTTGCTAAGTGTTGATCCCAGTGTTTGAAAGTCCCTCCACCCAACGCCTTCAAAGTGGTTTTCAACAGTCCATTACACCGCTCAACTTTCCCGGCAGCTGGTGCATGGTAGGGGATATGATACACCCACTCAATGCCATGTTCTCTCGCCCAGGTAGCAACTAAGCTGTTTTTGAAATGAGTTCCATTATCTGACTCAATTCGCTCTGGGGTGCCATGTCGCCACAGCACTTGTTTTTCCAGGCCTAGGATGGTGTTCCGAGCAGTGGCGTGAGGCACTGGGTGTGTCTCCAGCCACCCTGTGGTTGCTTCCACCATGGTGAGCACATAGCGCTTGCCTTGGCGGGTCTGTGGCAGTGTGATGTAGTCAACCTGCCAGGCCTCCCCGTACTTATACTTATCCCAGCGTCCACCATACCACAGGGGCTTCACTCTCTTAGCCTGCTTAATGGCAGCACATGTCTCGCAGTCGTGGATAACCTGAGAGATAATGTCCATGGTTAAATCCATCCCTCGGTCTCGTGCCCATTTATAAGTGGCATCTCTGCCCTGATGGCCCGAGGCATCATGGGCCCATCGAGCCAAGAACAGCTCTCCCTTGTGCTGCCAGTCCAGATCTGTCTGTGATACTTTCACTTGCGCAGCTCGGTCTGCCTGTTGGTTGTTGAGATGTTCCTCATTGGCCCGATTTTTGGGCACGTGTGCGTCTACGTGGCGGACTCTCACAATCAGCTTCTCTACTCGGGTGGCAATATCTTGCCATATATCGGCAGCCCAGATGGGTTTCCCTCTGCGTTTCCAATTGGTTTTCTTCCATCGGTCTAACCATCCCCAGAGAGCATTGGCCACCATCCATGAGTTGGTGTAGAGGTAAAGCTTTGGCCATTTCTCTCATTCAGCAATGTCCAGGGCCAACTGCACGGCTTTAAGCTCTGCAAACTGACTCGACCCACCTTCTCCTTCAGTAGCTTCTGCAACTTGTAGTGTGGGACTCCATACAGCTGCTTTCCATTTGCGATTAGTCCCTACAATGCGACAGGAGCCATCGGTGAAGAGGGCGTAGCGTATTTCCTCTTTTGGCAATTGATTGTATGGTGGAGCTTCTTCCGCACGTGTCACCTGCTCTTCCTCTTCATCTGCTAGACCAAAATTTTCACCTTCAGGCCAGTTTGTGATGATTTCCAGGATCCCAGGGCGATTTGATTTTCCTATACGGGCGCGCTGCGTAATCAGGGCAATCCACTTGCTCCAGGTAGCATCAGTGGCGTGATGTGTAGAGGCAGCCTGTCCTGACAACATCCACTTCAGCACTGGTAGTCGAGGTGCCAGAAACAGCTGTGCTTCTGTGCCAATCACCTCTGAGGCGGCTTGAACTCCTTCATAGGCGGCTAGGATCTCTTTCTCTGTGGGGGTATAGTTGGCTTCAGATCCTCTGTAGCCTCGGCTCCAGAATCCAAGTGGTCGGCCTCGAGTCTCACCAGGCACCTTCTGCCAAAGGCTCCAAGACAGGCCATTATTCCCGGCGGCGGAGTAGAGCATGTTCTGTATGTCTGGTCCTGTCCTGACTGGTCCAAGGGCTACAGCCTGAGCAATCTCATGCTTGATCTGGTCAAAGGCTTGTTGCTGCTCAGGGCCCCAGTGGAAATCATTCTTCTTACGGGTTACCAAGTAGAGAGGGCTTACGATCTGACTGTATGCTGGGATATGCATCCTCCAGAACCCTATGGCACCCAGGAAGGCTTGTGTTTCCTTTTTGCTGGTAGGTGAAGACATTGCTGTGATCTTATTGATGACTTCTGTTGGAATCTGACGGCGTCCATCCTGTCACTTCACTCCCAGGAACTGGATCTCTTGGGCTGGTCCCTTAACCTTACTCCGTTTGATGGCAAAGCCAGCTCCCAAAAGGATCTGGATGATTTTCTCTCCTTTCTGAAAAACCTCTTCTGCTGTGTCCCCCCACACAATGATGTCATCAATGTATTGCAGGTGTTCTGGAGCCTCACCCTTCTCCAGTGCAGTCTGGATCAGTCCATGACAGATGGTGGGACTGTGTTTCCACCCCTGGGGTAGTCGGTTCCAGGTGTACTGCACGCCCCTCCAGGTAAAAGCAAACTGTGACCTGCACTCTGGTGCCAGAGGAATGGAGAAGAACGCATTAGCAATGTCAATAGTGGCATACCACTTTGCTGCCCTGGACTCCAGTTCATACTGGAGCTCCAGCATGTCCGGCACAGCGGCACTCAGCGGTGGGGTAACTTCATTCAAGCCACGATAGTCCACAGTCAATCTCCATTCTCCATCAGACTTATGCACAGGCCAGATGGGGCTGTTGAAGGGTGAGTGGGTTTTGCTGACCACCCCTTGGCTCTCCAGTTCACGGATCATCTTATGGATGGGGATCACAGCATCACGGTTCGTTCGGTATTGCCGACGGTGCACTGTCGTGGTGGCAATTGGCACTTGCTGTTCCTCAACTTTCAACAGTCCAACAGCAGAAGGACTTTCTGAGAGACCTGGCAATGAGTTCAATTGTTCAATCCCTTCTGTCTGTACAGTGGCTATTCCAAAAGCCCATCTATGCCCCTTTGGGTCCTTAAAATATCCATTCCTGAGGTAGTCAATGCCCAGGATACATGGGGCGGCTGGACCAGTCACAATGGGGTGTTTCTGCCAATCTCTCCCTGTCAAGCTCACTTCAGCTTCTAGCACAGTCAACTCTTGAGATCCCCCTGTCACCCCAGAAATAGAAATAGTTTCTGAGCCCACATGTCCTGATGGCATTAATGTGCATTGAGCGCCAGTATCAACCAAAGCCTTATACTTTTGTGGGTCTGATGTACCAGGCCATCGAATCCACACAGTCCAATAGACACGGTTGTCCCGTGCCTCTACCTGGCTAGAGGCAGGGCCCCTCTAACACTGATCCTGGTCATAGCGGTCAGAACCTTTTCTCGATGAGTACACCTGGGAGGTGCCCTCCTGTGGGTCAGATTCTTGCCCGTGGGAAACTGGGACTGCACTTACTCTCACTGACCTTCTTCCATTCTCCTTCAGTTCTTGTACTCGGGCTGCAAGGGCACGGGTGGGTTTCCCATCCCACCGTCCCATGTCTTCTCCATGTTTGGCCAGGAAGTGCCACATCTCAGTTCGTGAGGTCTGTCCACTTCCTCTGGCTGGGGGGCGTCTGGCTCTGACTTCAGAGGTTCTCATTCGCACTGGTGCCACTTGGAGACTTTCCCTAATTTCCTCTCTGATCGCTTTTACCTCTGCAGGCAGCGTCTTGAGACTCTCAACCAATGTCTCTACAGCAGAAATACGGGCCTGCATTGGGCTGTGGGTCATGCCTTCATATATCCGGAGCTTATTTGCTACAGCGCCCACTGTTTCTTGGTTCTCTTCCCTATACATGGATGCCAGGAAATCGGTGTATTCAGCTGGCCCCGAGTGTGAAAGGTTCCACCACATATGTGGTGTGCATCTGACCTTGTCAGGGTCATTATTGGCTTGCCCACCTCTTCCAAAAAGCACGTCCATCATTGCCATCTCCCTCAGACGTAAAATTCCTTCTTCCATCGTCTTCCAAGCCTTCCTAATATGATGTTCCTGCAGGATTTCTCTATAAACAAACTTCTCTCTTACACTCGTTAGAAGTCGTGCCCAGAGTGAAAGGGGCTTTGATTCCCTCACGAACACCTGTTCAATGGCCACATCCTGGGCCAGAGCCCCCAAAAACCTGGCTTCAGCACCATCCAGTTGTAAGGTTTCACCCATAAGGTCCCAAACTCGGATCAACCAAGTCAGGATGGGCTCACCCGGGTGTCGAGCAATGTCTTTCCGCAAACTACGGAGATTATCAAATGACAATGACTCAGTGATGATCTCAGGCTCTGGGTCTGCTTGCTGTGGAGGTGCAGCAGCCCCCTCATCGTCCGCTGGATGGTCTAATTTGGTCTTATATTTCCTTTTCTGAATAGGGGCAACTTCCATAGGCTTGGCCTGTCCTCCTGGTTTAGCCTCATCCTTTTCTCCCTTCACTGTGGCATCAGGGGTTTTATTCTCTCGCTTTTCCCCCTTCACTGGGCTAGGTTTCTGAATGCATTCTGGAAAAACCCTGGCCCTACCTTCAAACATTCTGTAAGCCGCAGGGATACAACCTTGCAGAAAAACCATAAAGAGCAAGATATCTCTGGCATCCAGGGAGAATTTAAACATCTCAAAAGCTGTTGTAGCAGACTTGAATGGGGAATGGACAAAGGGTTGGGAGAAGAGATTCCCCTTTGTTCCTTCCCAAGGGTCCGTACTATTATCACTGAATCCCCAGAGGTAGCAGCTTAGGTTGCGGCAGGAAAACAGCCTGGAGAACACCACCCACGTGACATCCAAAGGCATCGAATTCATGGCACCATAAATCCAGAGTAAGAACTCAATAATAATTGCGGCTATTTGAGTTTTGCTCATTGATTTGTTGATAAGACTTAAACCTGCCGCTCCTTTTGGCATGAATTTGTACCAACAAAAAGCCAATATATTATACAGGATGGTCCTGATGAACCCTAAGCTCAAGACCCACATGGTGCCACAAAATAGCAGTTATCCTTCTTTGTTTACAAGCCCCACGTTGGGCGCCAAGAAATGTCTCGGTTTGAGGCGAAAAAACCAAAATGTTTTACCCACAAGCAGGGGAGGGGCCTCCTCCACAATAATCACACCACTCTTTATCAAATTTAAGAAAAGGAATTTTAATACAAGAAGGATAACTGCTATATATATATATATATATATGTAAACAGACTAGTACAACCCACTTCCCCAACACCACAAGAGAGGAAAAAAAAACAAACCAAAAGAAACAAAACAACAACAAAACCCAGCAGGTTTTTTTTCTCTGGGAGAAAAGGTTATACTTAAGTGTCCTTGTCACAGCCCGGCTGGCTGCAGAGTGAGTTTCAGTCCCTCTCCAGTGAAACAGACGAGCAGTGGGCTTTCAGATGGACTCAGTCTCTTCCCCCTGTGTTCCCCGTCCAAGAAGCAGAAAAGGTACGAGCAACCAGCAGCAAATCCAAGGCAGGTAGCAACAGCAGCGCGGCACGAAAAGTAGTCCGAGGTGGGCAGCGGCAAGACAGCCAGGAAAAAAACCCCAGCAGTAACCAGCAGAGCAGCCTGCCTCCTTCGAGCCCCCACTCCCCCGTTCCGCCGAGCCAAGACTCCCGAGAAATCCAAAAAAAAAGAAACCAAAAGAGACAAACCTGCCCCCACCCCAGCCATCAACAGTTAACTACTTCTTTTGTTAACCGCTGGCCTGGGCAGTTAAGTGGCAGGGGAGAGAATTTACATAATAATCCCAAACTACAACATCTGGAAATCTGGGTTCAAAAATGGCACTGGCCCAAACCCGCACAAGGTACACACCGTCGAGCTTTGCGCCCAGGGAAAAGGGGGCAGCCTTGGTCTCTCAGGTGCCAATGACGGGGCCCCATTACCTTTACAAAAAACACAATGGCTTTCTGTCCTGGCACCTTCTCTCTGGGAGGACTCTTCATTGGTCTGGAATTCTGGGCTGTAAAATGGCACTTTCTGGGACCAGCACGTGGCACGCACTGTCGTGCTTTGCACCCAGGGAAAAGGAGGCACCCTCTGGCTCTCAGATGCCAATGACGGGCCCCCATTAACACTAGAAATGGAACAATCGCTTTCTGTCCTGGGAGTCCTTTCCCTGGGAGGAGTCGTCATCCGTCTGGAATCCTGGGCTGAAGAAAGAACTTTCTCTGACCTGCACGTGGCAGGCACCATCTAGCTTTGCGTCCAGGCAAAAGGTGACAGCCTTGGGCTCTCAGGTGTCAATGACGGGCCCTATTACCCTTAGAAAAAGAACAATCGCTTTCTGTCCTGGCACCTTTTCCCTGGGAGGAATCTTCATTGGTCTGTAATTCTGGGCTGAAAACGGCTCTTTTCCTTACCCGCATGTGGCACGCAGCGTCGAGCTTTGCGCCCAGGGAAAAGGTGGCAGCCCTGGGCTCTCAGCTGCCAATTTTGGGGCCCCATTAACCCTAGGAAAGGCACAAGCGCTTTCTGTCCTGGCACCTTTTCCCAGGGAGAAATCTTCGCTGGCCTGGAATTCTGGGATGAGAAACGGCACATTCCCGGACTTGCAAGTGGCACGCGCCGTCGACATTTGCGCCCAGGGAAAAGGTGGCAGCCTTGGGCTCTCAGGTGCCAAAGATGGGGCCCCATTACCCCTAGAAAAGGCACAATGGCTTTCTGTCCTGACACCTTTTCCCAGAGAGGAATCGACTTCCGTCTGGAATTCTGGGCTGAAAAACGGCCCTTTCCCGGACCCGCACAGGGTATGCACCGTCGAGCTTTGCACCCAGGGAAAAGGTGGCAGCCTTGGGCTCTCAGGTGCCAATGATGGGGCCCAATTAGCATTACAAAATACACAATGGCTTTGTCTCCTGGTACCTTTTCCCTCTGAGGAATCTTCATAGGTCTGGAATTCTGGGCTGAAAAATGGCACTTTCCCGGACCCGCACGTGGAACGCTCCGTCGAGATTTGAGCCCAGGGAAAAGGTGGCAGCCTTGGGCTCTCAGGTGTCAATTTTGGGGCCCCATTAATCCTAGAAAAGGCACAATTGCTTTCTGTCCTGGCACCTTTTCCCTGGGAGAAATCTTCATCGGCCTCCAATTCTGGGATGAGAAACAGCACATTCCTGGACCCGCAAGTGGCACGCACCGTCGAGATTTGCGCTCAGGGAAAAGGTTGCAGCCTTGGGCTCTCAGGTGTCAATGATGGAGCCCCATTAACCCTAGAAAAGGAACAATCGCTTTCTGTCCTGACACCTTTTCCCAGGGAGGAATCTTCATCGGTCTGGAATTCTGGAATGAGAAACGGCAATATCCCGGACCCTCACGTAGCACGCATGTTCGAGCTTTGCGCCCAGGGTATAGGAGGCAACCTTGGGCTCTCAGGTGCCAATGATGGAGCCCGATTAACCCTAGAAATGGAACAATCGCTTTCTTTCCTGGGAGCCTCTTCCCTGTAAGGAGTCTTCATCCGTCTGGAATCTTGGGCTGAAAAACGGCACTTTCCCGGACAAGAAATTGGTACGCGCCGTTGATGTTTGCGCCCACGGAAAAGGTGGCAGCCTTGAACTCTCAGGTGCCAATGATGGGGCACCATTGACCCTAGAAAGGGACAATTCGATTTCTGACCTGGCACCTTTTCCCTGGGAGGTGTCTTCGTCCGTCTGGAATTCTGGGCTGAAAAATGGCACTTCCCCGGACCCGCAAGTGGCACGCGCCGTCGACATTTGCGCCCAGGCAAAAGGTGGCAGCCTTGGGCTCTCAGCTGCCAACAATGGGGCCCCGTTAACACTAGATAAATAATAATCACTTTCTGTCCTGGCACCTTTTCCCTGGTAGGAATTTTCGTCCATCTGGAATTCTGGGCTGAAAAACGGCACTTCCCCGGACCTGCAAGTGGAACGCACCGTCGAGCTTTGTGCCCAGGCAAAAGGTGGCAGCCTTGGCCTCTCAGGTGCCAATGATGGAGCCCCATTACCCCTAGAAAAAGAACAATCGCTTTCTGTCCTGGCACCTTTTCCCTGGGAGGAATCTTCGTCCGTCTGGAAATCTGGGTTCAAAAATGGCACTGCCCCAAACTCGCACAAGGTACACACCATCGAGCTTTGCGCCCAGGGTAAAGGGGGCAGCCTTGGGCTCTCAGGTGCCAATGATGGGGCCCGATTACCCCTACAAAAGGCACAATGGCTTTCTGTCCTGGCACCTTTTCCCAGGGAGGAATCTTCATCGGTTTGGAATTCTGGTCTGAGAATCGGCACTTTCCTGGACCCGCAAGTGGAACGCACCATCGAGCTTTGCGTCCAGGGAAAAGGTGGCAGTCTTGAGTTCTCAGGTGCCAATGATGGGGCCCCATTACCTTTACAAAAAGCACAATGGCTTTCTGTCCTGGCACGTTTTCCCAGGGAGGAATCTTCATTGGTCTGGAATTCTGGGCTGAAAACGGCTCTTTCCCTTTCCCGCATGTGGCACGCAGCGTCGAGCTTTGCGCCCAGGGAAAAGGTGGCAGCCCTGGGCTCTCAGCTGCCAATTTTGGGGCCCCATTAACCCTAGAAAAGGCACAATCGCTTTCTGTCCTGGCACCTTTTCCCAGGGAGAAATCTTCGCTGGCCTGGAATTCTGGGATGAGAAACGGCACATTCCCGGACTTGCAAGTGGCACGCAACGTCGACATTTGCGCCCAGGGAAAAGGTTGCAGCCTTGGGCTCTCAGGTGCCAATGATGGTGCCCCATTACCGCTACAAAAGGCACAATGGCTTTCTGTCCTGGCACCTTTTCGCAGGGAGGAATCTTCATCCGTTTGGAATTCTGGTCTGAGAATCGGCACTTTCCTGGACCCGCAAGTGGAACGCACCATCGAGCTCTGCGTCCAGGGAAAAGGTGGCAGTCTTGGGTTCTCAGGTGCCAATGATGGGACGCCATTACCTTCACAAAAAGCACAATGGCTTTCTGTCCTGGCAGCCTTTTCCCAGGGAGGAGTCTTCATTGGTCTGGAATTCTGGGCTGTAAAATGGAACTTTCTGGGATCAGCAAGTGGCACGCACTGTCGTGCTTTGCGCCCAGGGAAAAGGAGGCAACCTCTGGCTCTCAGATGCCAATGAAGGGCCCCCATTAACACTAGAAATGGAACAATCGCTTTCTGTCCTGGGAGCCTTTTCCCTGGGAGGAGTCGTCATCCGTCTGGAATCCTGGGCTGAACAAAGCACTTTCTCTGACCTGCACGTGGCAGGCACCATCTAGCCTTCGCGCCCAGACAAAAGGTGGCAGCCTTGGGCTCTCAGGTGCCAACGATGGGTCCCCGTTAACACTAGATAAATAACGATCGCTTTCTGTCCTGGCACCTTTTCCCTGGTAGGAATTTTCGTCCGTCTGGAATTCTGGGCCGAAGAACTGCACTTCCCCGGACCTGCAAGTGGAACGCACCGTCGAGCTTTGTGCCCAGGCAAAAGGTGGCAGCCTTGGGCTCTCAGGTGCCAATGATGGGGCCCCATTACCCCTAGAAAAAGAACAATGGCTTTCTGTCCTGGCACCTTTTCCCTGGGAGGAATCTTCATTGGTCTGGAATTCTGGGCTGAAAACGGCTCTTTCCCTTACCCGCATGTGGCACGCACCATCGAGCTTTGCGCCCAGGGAAAAGGTGGCAGCCCTGGGCTCTCAGCTGCCAATTTTGGGGCCCCATTAACCCTAGAAAAGGCACAATCGCTTTCTGTCCTGGCAACTTTTCCCTGGGACAAATCGTCGCTGGCCTGGAATTCTGGGATGAGAAACGGCACATTCCCGGACTTGCAAGTGGCACGCGCCGTCAACATTTGCGCCCAGGGAAAAGGTGGCAGCCTTGGGCTCTCAGGTGCCAAAGATGAGGTCCCATTACCCCTAGAAAAGGCACAATGGCTTTCTGTCCTGACACCTTTTCCCAGAGAGGAATCGACTTCCGTCTGGAATTCTGGGCTGAAAAACGGCCCTTTCCCGGACCCTCACAGGGTATGCACCATCGAGCTTTGCACCCAGGGAAAAGGTGGCAGCCTTGGGCTCTCAGGTGCCAATGATGGGGCCCAATTAGCATTACAAAATACACAATGGCTTTGTCTCCTGGTACCTTTTTCCTCTGAGGAATCTTCATAGGTCTGGAATTGTGGGCTGAAAAATGGCACTTTCTGGGACCTGCATGTGGAACGCTCCTACGAGTTTTGCGCCCAGGGAAAAGGTGAGAGCCTTGGGCTCTCAGGTGTCAATTTTGGGGCCCCATTAACCCTAGAAATGGCACAATTGCTTTCTGTCCTGGCACCTTTTCCCTGGGAGAAATCTTCATCGGCCTGGAATTCTGGGATGAGAAACAGCACATTCCTGGACCCACAAGTGGAACGCACCGTCGAGCTTTGCGCTCAGGGAAAAGGTTGCAGCCTTCGGCTCTCAGGTGTCAATGATGGAGCCCCATTAACCCTAGAAAAGGAACAATCGCTTTCTGTCCTTACACCTTTTCCCAGGGAGGAATCTTCATCGGTCTGGAATTCTGGAATGAGAAACGGCAATTTCCTGGACCCTCACGTAGCACGCATGGTCGAGCTTTGCGCCCAGGGTATAGGAGGCAACCTTGGGCTCTCAGGTGCCAATGATGGGGCCCGATTAACCCTAGAAATGGAACAATCGCTTTCTGTCCTGGGAGCCTCTTCCCTCTGAGGAGTCTTCATCCGTCTGGAATTCAGGGCTGAAAAACGGCACTTTCCTGGACAAGAAAGTGGTACGCGCCGTTGATGTTTGCACCCAGGGAAAAGGTGGCAGCCTTGAATTCTGAGGTGCCAATGATGGGGCACCATTGACCCTAGAAAAGGACAATTCGATTTCTGACCTGGTACTTTTTCCCTGGGAGGTGTCTTCGTCCGTCTGGAATTCTGGGCTGAAAAATGGCACTTCCCCGGACCGGAAAGTGGGACGCGCCGTCGACATTTGCGCCCTGGCAAAAGGTGGCAGCCTTGGGCTCTCAGGTGCCAATGATGGGGCCCCGTTAACACTAGAAAAATAACACTTGCTTTCTGTCCTGGCACCTTTTCCCTGGGAGGAATCTTCATCGGTTTGGAATTCTGCTCTGAGAATCGGCACTTTCCTGGACCCGCAAGTGGAACGCACCATCGAGCGCTGCGTCCAGGGAAAAGGTGGCAGTCTTGGGATCTCAGGTGCCAATGATGGGACCCCATTACCTATTCAAAAAACACAATGACTTTCTGTCCTGGCACCTTTTCCCTGGGAGGAGTCTTCATTGGTCTGGAATTCTGGGCTGAAAACGGCTCTTTCCCTTACCCGCATGTGGCACGCACCATCGAGCTTTGCGCCCAGGGAAAAGGTGGCAGCCCTGGGCTCTCAGCTGCCAATTTTGGGGCCCCATTAACCCTAGAAAAGGCACAATCGCTTTCTGTCCTGGCAACTTTTCCCTGGGACAAATCGTCGCTGGCCTGGAATTCTGGGATGAGAAACGGCACATTCCCGGACTTGCAAGTGGCACGCGCCGTCAACATTTGCGCCCAGGGAAAAGGTGGCAGCCTTGGGCTCTCAGGTGCCAAAGATGAGGTCCCATTACCCCTAGAAAAGGCACAATGGCTTTCTGTCCTGACACCTTTTCCCAGAGAGGAATCGACTTCCGTCTGGAATTCTGGGCTGAAAAACGGCCCTTTCCCGGACCCTCACAGGGTATGCACCATCGAGCTTTGCACCCAGGGAAAAGGTGGCAGCCTTGGGCTCTCAGGTGCCAATGATGGGGCCCAATTAGCATTACAAAATACACAATGGCTTTGTCTCCTGGTACCTTTTTCCTCTGAGGAATCTTCATAGGTCTGGAATTGTGGGCTGAAAAATGGCACTTTCTGGGACCTGCATGTGGAACGCTCCTACGAGTTTTGCGCCCAGGGAAAAGGTGAGAGCCTTGGGCTCTCAGGTGTCAATTTTGGGGCCCCATTAACCCTAGAAATGGCACAATTGCTTTCTGTCCTGGCACCTTTTCCCTGGGAGAAATCTTCATCGGCCTGGAATTCTGGGATGAGAAACAGCACATTCCTGGACCCACAAGTGGAACGCACCGTCGAGCTTTGCGCTCAGGGAAAAGGTTGCAGCCTTCGGCTCTCAGGTGTCAATGATGGAGCCCCATTAACCCTAGAAAAGGAACAATCGCTTTCTGTCCTTACACCTTTTCCCAGGGAGGAATCTTCATCGGTCTGGAATTCTGGAATGAGAAACGGCAATTTCCTGGACCCTCACGTAGCACGCATGGTCGAGCTTTGCGCCCAGGGTATAGGAGGCAACCTTGGGCTCTCAGGTGCCAATGATGGGGCCCGATTAACCCTAGAAATGGAACAATCGCTTTCTGTCCTGGGAGCCTCTTCCCTCTGAGGAGTCTTCATCCGTCTGGAATTCAGGGCTGAAAAACGGCACTTTCCTGGACAAGAAAGTGGTACGCGCCGTTGATGTTTGCACCCAGGGAAAAGGTGGCAGCCTTGAATTCTGAGGTGCCAATGATGGGGCACCATTGACCCTAGAAAAGGACAATTCGATTTCTGACCTGGTACTTTTTCCCTGGGAGGTGTCTTCGTCCGTCTGGAATTCTGGGCTGAAAAATGGCACTTCCCCGGACCGGAAAGTGGGACGCGCCGTCGACATTTGCGCCCTGGCAAAAGGTGGCAGCCTTGGGCTCTCAGGTGCCAATGATGGGGCCCCGTTAACACTAGAAAAATAACACTTGCTTTCTGTCCTGGCACCTTTTCCCTGGGAGGAATCTTCATCGGTTTGGAATTCTGCTCTGAGAATCGGCACTTTCCTGGACCCGCAAGTGGAACGCACCATCGAGCGCTGCGTCCAGGGAAAAGGTGGCAGTCTTGGGATCTCAGGTGCCAATGATGGGACCCCATTACCTATTCAAAAAACACAATGACTTTCTGTCCTGGCACCTTTTCCCTGGGAGGAGTCTTCATTGGTCTGGAATTCTGGGCTGTAAAATGGCACTTTCTGGGACCAGCACGTGGCACGCACTGTCGTGCTTTGCGCCCAGGGAAAAGGAGGCAACCTCTGGCTCTCAGATGCCAATGACGGGGCCCGATTAACAATAGAAAAGGCACAATCGCTTTCTGTCCTGGGAGTCCTTTCCCTGGGAGGAGTCGTCATCCGTCTGGAATCCTGGGCTGAACAAAGCACTTTGTCTGACCTGCACGTGGCAGGCAGCATCTAGCTTTGTGCCAAGGGAAAGGTGGCAGCCTTGGGCTCTCAGCTGCCAATGATGGGGCCCCGTTAACACTAGAAAAATAACACTTGCTTTCTGTCCTGGCACCTTTTCCCAGGGAGGAATCTTCGTCCGTCTGGAAATCTGGGTTCTAAAATGGCACTGCCCCAAACCCGCACAAGGTACACACCGTCGAGCTTTGCGCCCAGGGAAAAGGGGGCAGCCTTGGGCTCTCAGGTGCCAATGATGGGGCCCCATTACCCCTACAAAAGGCACAATGGCTTTCTGTCCTGGCACCTCTTCCCAGGGAGGAATCTTCATCGGTTTGGAATTCTGGTCTGAGAATCGGCACTTTCCCCGACCCGCAAGTGGAACGCACCATCGAGCTTTGCGTCCAGGGAAAAGGTGGCAGTCTTGGGCTCTCAGGTGCCAATGATGGGGCCCCATTACCTTTACAAAAAGCACAATGGCTTTCTGTCCTGGGAGCCTTTTCCCTGGGAGGAGTCGTCATCCGTCTGGAATCCTTGGCTGAACAAAGCACTTTCTCCGATCTGCACGTGGCAGGCACCATCTAGCTTTGTGCCCAGGGTAAAGGTGGCAGCCTTGGGCTCTCAGGTGCCAACAATGGGTCCCCGTTAACACTAGATAAATAACAATTGCTTTCGGTCCTGGCACTTTTTCCCTGGGAGGAATCTTCGTCCGTCTGGAAATCTGGGTTCAAAAATGGCACTGCCCCAAACCCGCACAAGGTACACACCGTCGAGCTTTGCGCCCAGGGAAAAGGGGGCAGCCTTGGGCTCTCAGGTGCCAATGATGGGGCCCCATTACCCCTAGAAAAAGAACAATGGCTTTCTGTCTTGGCACCTTTTCCCTGGGAGGAATCTTCATCGGTTTGGAATTCTGGTCTGAGAATCGGCACTTTCCTGGACCCGCAAGTGGAACGCACCATCGAGCTTTGCGTCCAGGGAAAAGGTGGCAGTCTTGGGTTCTCCCAATGATGGGACCCCATTACCTTTACAAAAAGCACAATGGCTTTCTGACCTGGAAGCCTTTTCCCTGGGAGGAGTCTTCATTGGTCTGGAATTCTGGGCTGTAAAATGGCACATTCTGGGACCAGCACGTGGCACGCACTGTCGTGCTTTGCGCCCAGGGAAAAGGAGGCAACCTCTGGCTCTCAGATGCCAATGACGGGTCCCCATTAACACTAGAAATGGAACAATCGCTTTCTGTCCTGGGAGCCCTTTCCCTGGGAGGAGTCGTCATCCGTCTGGAATCCTGGGCTGAACAAAGCACTTTCTCTGACCTGCACGTGGCAGGCACCATCTAGCTTTGCGCCCAGGGAAGCGGTGACAGCCTTGGGCTCTCAGGTGCCAATGATAGGTCCTCGTTAACACTAGATAAATAACAATCGCTTTCTGTCCTGGCACCTTTTCCCTGGGAGGAATTTTCGTCCGTCTGGAATTCTGGACTGAAAAATGGCACTTCCCCGGACCCGCAAGTGGAACGCACCGTCGAGCTTTGCGCCCAGGGAAAACGGGCCAGCCTTGGGCTCTCAGGTGCCAATGATTGTGCCCCATTACCCCTACAAAAGGCACAATGGCTTTCTGTCCTGGCACCTTTTCCCAGGGAGAAATCTTCATCGGTTTGGAATTCTGGTCTGAGAATCGGCACTTTCCTGGACCCGCAAGTGGAACGCACCATCGAGCTTTGCGTCCAGGAAAAAGGTGGCAATCTTGGGCTCTCAGGTGCCAATGATGGGGCCCCATTACCTTTACAAAAAGCACAATGGCTTTCTGTCCTGGCACCTTTTCTCTGGGAGGAGTCTTCATTTGTCTGGAATTCTGGGCTGTAAAATGGCACTTTCTGGGACCAGCACGTGGCACGCACTGTCATGCTTTGCGCCCAGGGAAAAGGAGGCAACCTCTGGCTCTCAGATGCCAATGACGGGCCCCCATTAACATTAGAAATGGAACAATCGCTTTCTGTCCTGGGAGCCTTTTCCCTGTGAGGAGTCTTCATCCGTCTGGAATTCAGGGCTGAAAAACGGCACTTTCCCGGACAAGAAAGTGGTACGCGCCGTTGATGTTTGCGCCCACGGAAAAGGTGGCAGCCTTGAACTCTAAGGTGCCAATGATGGGGCACCATTGACCCTAGAAAAGGACAATTCGATTTCTGACCTGGCACCTTTTCCCTGGGAGGTGTCTTCGTCCCTCTGGAATTCTGGGCTGAAAAATGGCACTTCCCCGGACCGGAAAGTGGGACGCGCCGTCGACATTTGCGCCCTGGCAAAAGGTGGCAGCCTTGGGCTCTCAGGTGCCAATGATGGGGCCCCGTTAACACTAGAAAAATAACACTTGCTTTCTGTCCTGGCACCTTTTCCCTTGGAGAAGTCTTCATTGGTCTGGAATTCTGGGCTGTAAAATGCCACTTTCTGGGACCAGCACGTGGCACGCACTGTCGTGCTTTGCGCCCAGGGAAAAGGAGGCAACCTCTGGCTCTCAGATGCCAATGACGGGCCCCCATTAACACTAGAAATGGAACAATCGCTTTCTGTCCTGGGAGCCTTTTCCCTGGGAGGAGTCCTCATCCGTCTGGAATCCTGAGCTGAACAAAGCACTTTCTCTGACCTGCACGTGGCAGGCACCATCTAGCTTTGCACCCAGGGAAGAGGTGACAGCCTTGGGCTCTCAGGTGCCAACTATGGGTCCCCGTTAACACTAGATAAACAACAATCGCTTTCTGTCCTGGCACCATTTCTCTGGGAGGAATTTTCGTCCGTCTGGAATTCTGGACTGAAAAACGGCACTTCCCCAGACCTGCAAGTGGAACGCACCGTCGAGCTTTGTGCCCAGGCAAAAGGGGGCAGCCTTGGGCTTTCGGGTGCCAATGATGGGGCCCCATTACCCCTAGAAAAAGAACGATAGCTTTCTGTCCTGGCACCGTTTCCCTGGGAGAAATCCTCATTGGTCTGGAATTCTGGGCTGAAAACGGCTCTTTCCCTTACCCGCATGTGGCATGCACCATCGAGCTTTGCGCCCAGGGAAAAGGTGGCAGCCCTGGGCTCTCAGCTGCCAATTTTGGGGCCACATTAACCCTAGAAAAGGCACAAGGGCTTTGTGTCCTGGCACCTTTTCCCAGGGAGAAATCTTCGCTGGCCTGGAATTCTGGGATGAGAAACGGCACATTCCCGGACTTGCAAGTGGCACGCGCCGTCGACATTTGCGCCCAGGGAAAAGGTGGCAGCCTTCGGCTCTCAGGTGCCAAAGATGGGGCCCCATTACCCCTAGAAAAGGCACAATGGCTTTCTGTCCTGACACCTTTTCCCAGAGAGGAATCGACTTCCGTCTGGAATTCTGGGCTGAAAAACGGCCCTTTCCCGGACCCGCACAGGGTATGCACCATCGAGCTTTGCACCCAGGGTATAGGAAGCAACCTTGGGCTCTCAGGTGCCAATGATTGGGCCCGATTAACACTAGAAATGGAACAATCGCTTTCTGTCCTGGGAGCCTCTTCCCTGTGAGGAGTCTTCATCCGTCTGGAATTCTGGGCTGAAAAACAGCACTATCCCGGACAAGAGAGTGGTACGCGCCGTTGATGTTTGTGCCCACGGAAAAGGTGGCAGCCTTGAACTCTCTGGTGCCAACGATGGGTCCCCGTTAAGACTGGATAAATAACAATCGCTTTCTGTCCTGGCACCTTTTCCCTGGGAGGAATTTTCGTCCGTCTGGAATTCTGGGCTGAAAAACGGCACTTTCCCGGAACTGCAAGTGGCACGCGCCATCGAGCTTTGTGTCCAGGCAAAAGGTGGCAGCCTTGGGCTCTCAGGTGCCAATGATGGGGCCCCGTTAACACTTGCTTTCTGTCCTGGCACCTTTTCCCTGGAAGGAATCTTCGTCCGTCTGGAAATCTGGGTTCAAAAATTGCACTGCCCCAAGCCCGCACAAGGTACGCACCGTCGAGCTTTGCGCCCAGGGAAAAGGGGGCAGCCTTGGGCTCTCAGGTGCCAATGATGGTGCCCCATTACCTCTACAAAAGGCACAATGGCTTTCTGTCCTGGCACCTTTTCCCAGGGAGGAATCGACTTCCCTCTGGAATTCTGGGCTGAAAAACGGCCCTTTCCTGGAGCCGCACAGGGTATGCACCGTCGAGCTTTGCACCCAGGGAAAAGGTGGCAGCCTTGGGCTCTCAGGTGCCAATGATGGGGCCCAATTAGCATTACAAAATACACAATGGCTTTGTCTCCTGGTACCTTTTCCCTCTGAGGAATCTTCATAGGTCTGGAATTCTGGGCTGAAAAATGACACTTTCCCGGACCCTCACGTGGAACGCTCCGTCGAGCTTTGCGCCCAGGGAAAAGGTGGCAGCCTTGGGCTCTCAGGTGCCAATGATGGGGCCCCATTACCCCTGGAAAAAGAACAATCGCTTTCTGTCCTGGCACCTTTTCCCAGGGAGGAATCTTCATAGGTCTGGAATTCTGGGCTGAAAACGGCTCTTTCCCTTACCCGCATGTGACACGCACCGTCGAGCTTTGCGCCCAGGGAGAAGGTGGCAGCCCTGGGCTCTCAGGTGTCAATTTTGGGGCCCCATTAACCCTAGAAAAGGCACAATTGCTTTCTGTCCTGGCACCTTTTCCCTGGGAGAAATCTTCATCGGCCTGGAATTCTGGGATGAGAAACAGCA
This sequence comes from Pithys albifrons albifrons, assembly GCF_047495875.1. Classification (NCBI taxonomy): domain Eukaryota; kingdom Metazoa; phylum Chordata; class Aves; order Passeriformes; family Thamnophilidae; genus Pithys; species Pithys albifrons. Next base: position 641,698 of record NC_092493.1, read on the forward strand.
CATTCCTGGACCCGCAAGTGGAACGCACCGTCGAGCTTTGCGCTCAGAGAAAAGGTTGCAGCCTTCGGCTCTCAGGTGTCAATGATGGAGCCCCATTAACCCTAGAAAAGGAACAATCGCTTTCTGTCCTGACACCTTTTCCCAGGGAGGAATCTTCATCGGTCTGGAATTCTGGAATGAGAAACGGCAATTTCCCAGACCCTCACGTAGCACGCATGGTCGAGCTTTGCGCCCAGGGTATAGGAGGCAACCCTGGGCCCTCAGGTGCCAATGATGGGGCCTGATTAACCCTAGAAATGGAACAATCGCTTTCTGTTCTGGGAGCCTCTTCCCTGTGAGTAGTCTTCATCCGTCTGGAATTAAGGGATGAAAAACGGCACTTTCCCGGACAAGAAAGTGGTACGTGCCGTTGATGTTTGCGCCCACGGAAAAGGTGGCAGCCTTGAACTCTGAGGTGCCAATGATGGGGCACCATTGACCCTAGAAAAGGACAATTCGATTTCTGACCTGGCACCTTTTCCCTGGGAGGTGTCTTCGTCCCTCTGGAATTCTGGGCGGAAAAATGGCACTTCCCCGGACCCGCAAGTGGCACGCGCATTCGACATTTGCGCCCAGGCAAAAGGTGGCAGCCTTGGGCTCTCAGGTGCCAATGATGCGGCCCCGTTAACACTAGAAAATAACACTTGCTTTCTGTCCTGGCACCTTTTCCCAGGGAGGAATCTTCATCGGTTTGGAATTCTGGTCTGAGAATCGGCACTTTCCTGGACCCGCAAGTTGAACGCACCATCGAGCTTTGCGTCCAGGGAAAAGGTGGCAGTCTTGGGCTCTCAGGTGCCAATGATGGGACCCCATTACCTTTACAAAAAGCACAATGGCTTTCTGTCCTGGCACCTTTTCCCTGGGAGGAGTCTTCATTGGTCTGGAATTCTGGGCTGTAAAATGGAACTTTCTGGGACCAGCACGTGGCACGCACTGTCGTGCTTTGCGCCCAGGGAAAAGGAGGCAACCTCTGGCTCTCAGATGCCAATGACGGGTCCCCATTAACACTAGAAATGGAACAATCGCTTTCTGTCCTGGGAGCCTTTTCCCTGGGAGGAGTCGTCATCCGTCTGGAATCCTGGACTGAATAAAGCACTTTCTCTGACCTGCACGTGGCAGGCACCATCTAGCTTTGCACCCAGGGAAAAGGTGGCAGCCTTGGGCTCTCAGGTGCCAATGATGGGGCCCCGTTAACACTAGATAAATAACACTTGCTTTCTGTCCTGGCACCTTTTCCCTGGGAGGCATTTTCGTCCGTCTGGAATTCTGGGCTGAAAACGGCTCTTTCCCTTACCCGCATGTGGCACGCACCATCGAGCTTTGCGCCCAGGGAAAAGGTGGCCGCCCTGGGCTCTCAGCTGTCAAATTTGGGGCCCCATTAACCCTAGAAAGGGCACAATGGCTTTCTGTCCTGGCACCTTTCCCAGGGAGAAATCTTCGCTGGCCTGCAATTCTGGGATGAGAAACGGCACATTCCCGGTCTTGCAAGTGGCACGCGACATCGACATTTGCACCCAGGGAAAAGGTGGCAGCCTTGGGCCCTCAGGTGCCAAAGATGGGGCCCCATTACCCCTAGAAAAGGCACATTGGCTTTCTGTCCTGACACCTTTTCCCAGAGAGGAATCGACTTCTGTCTGGAATTCTGGGCTGAAAAACGGCCCTTTCCCAGACCCGCACAGGGTATGCACCGTCGAGCTTTGCACCCAGGGAAAAGGTGGCAGCCTTGGGCTCTCAGCTGCCAATGATGGGGCCCAATTAGCATTAAAAAATACACAATGGCTTTGTCTCCTGGTACCTTTTCCCTCTGAGGAATCTTCATAGGTCTGGAATCTTGTGCTGAACAAAGGTCTTTCTCTGACCTGCACGTGGCAGGCACCATCTAGCTTTGCGCCCAGGGAAAAGGTGGCAGCCTTGGGCTCTCAGGTGCCAATGATGGGTCCCCGTTAACACTAGATAAATAACAATGGCTTTCTGTCCTGGCACCTTTTCCCTGGGAGGAATTTTCGTCCGTCTGGAATTCTGGGCTGAAAAACGGCACTTCCCCGGACCTGCAAGTGGAACGCACCGTCGAGCTTTGTGCCCAGACAAGAGATGGCAGCCTTGGGCTCTCAGGTGCTAATGATGGGGCCCCATTACCCCTAGAAAAAGAACAATGGCTTTCTGTCCTGGCACCTTTTCCCTGGGAGGAATCTTCATTGGTCTGGAATTCTGGGCTGAAAACGCCTCTTTCCCTTACCCGCATGTGGCACGCACCGTCGAGCTTTGCGCCCAGGGAAAAGGTGGCCGCCCTGGGCTCTCAGCTGCCAATTTTGGGGCCCCATTAACCCTAGAAAAGGCACAATGGCTTTCTATCCTGGCACCTTTTCCCAGGGAGAAATCTTCGCTGGCCTGGAATTCTGGGATGAGAAACGGCACATTCCCGGACTTGCAAGTGGCACGCGCCGTCGACATTTGCGCTAAGGGAAAAGGTGGCAGCCTTGGGCTCTCAGGTGCCAAAGATGGGGCCCCATTACCCCTAGAAAAGGCACAATGGCTTTCTGTCCTGACACCTTTTCCCAGAGAGGAATCGACTTCCGTCTGGAATTCTGGGCTGAAAAACGGCCCTTTCCCGGACCCGCACAGGGTATGCCCCGTCGAGCTTTGCACCCAGCGAAAAGGTGGCAGCCTTGGGCTCTCAGGTGCCAATGATGGGGCCCAATTAGCATTACAAAATACACAATGGCTTTGTCTCCTGGTACCTTTTCCCTCTGAGGAATCTTCATAGGTCTGGAATTCTGGGCTGAAAAATGGCACTTTCCCGGACCCGCACGTGGAACGCTCCGTCGAGCTTTGCGCCCAGGGAAAAGGTGGCAGCCTTGGACTCTCAGGTGTCAATTTTGGGGCCCCATTAACCCTAGAAAAGGCACAATTGCTTTCTGTCCTGGCACCTTTTCCCTGGGAGAAATCTTCATCGGCCTGGAATTCTGGGATGAGAAACAGCACATTCCTGGACCCGCAAGTGGCACGCACCATCGAGCTTTGCGCTCAGGGAAAAGGTTGCAGCCTTGGGCTCTCAGGTGTCAATGATGGAGCCCCATTAACCCTAGAAAAGGCACAATCGCTTTCTGTCCTGACACCTTTTCCCAGGGAGGAATCTTCATTGGTCTGGAATTCTGGAATGAGAAACGGCAATTTCCCGGACCCTCACGTAGCACACATGGTCGAGCTTTGCGCCCAGGGTATAGGAGGCAACCTTGGGCTCTCAGGTGCCAATGATGGGGCCTGATTAACCCTAGAAATGGAACAATCGCTTTCTGTCCTGGATGCCTCTTTCCTGTGAGAAGTCTTCATCCGTCTGGAATTCAGAGCTGAAAATCGGCACTTTCCCGGACAAGAAAGTGGCACGCGCCGTTGATGTTTGCGCCCACGGAAAAGGTGGCAGCCTTGAACTCTGAGGTGCCAATGATGGGGCACCATTGACCCTAGAAAAGGACAATTCGATTTCTGACCTGGCACCTTTTCCCTGGGAGGTGTCTTCGTCCCTCTGGAATTCTGGGCTGAAAAATGGCACTTCCCCGAACCGGCAAGAGGCACGCGCCATCGACATTTGCGCCCAGGCAAAAGGTGGCAGCCTTGGGCTCTCAGGTGCCAATGATGGGGCCCCGTTAACACTAGAAAATAACACTTGCTTTCTGTCCTGGCACCTTTTCCCAGGGAGGAATCTTCATCGGTTTGGAATTCTGCTCTGAGAATCGGCACTTTCCTGGACCCGCAAGTTGAACGCACCATCGAGCTTTGCGTCCAGGGAAAAGGTGGCAGTCTTGGGCTCTCAGGTGCCAATGATGGGACCCCATTACCTTTACAAAAAGCACAATGGCTTTCTGTCCTGGCACCTTTTCCCTGGGAGGAGTCTTCATTGGTCTGGAATTCTGGGCTGTAAAATGGCACTTTCTGGGACCAGCACGTGGCACGCACTGTCGTGCTTTGCGCCCAGGGAAAAGGAGGCAACCTCTGGCTCTCAGATGCCAATGACGGGTCCCCATTAACACTAGAAATGGAACAATCGCTTTCTGTCCTGGGAGCCTTTTCCCTGGGAGGAGTCGTCATCCGTCTGGAATCCTGGACTGAATAAAGCACTTTCTCTGAGCTGCACGTGGCAGGCACCATCTAGCTTTGCACCCAGGGAAAAGGTGGCAGCCTTGGGCTCTCAGGTACCAATGATGGGGCCCCGTTAACACTAGATAAATAACACTTGCTTTCTGTCCTGGCACCTTTTCCCTGGGAGGCATTTTCGTCCGTCTGGAATTCTGGGCTGAAAACGGCTCTTTCCCTTACCCGCATGTGGCACGCAGCGTCGAGCTTTGCGCCCAGGGAAAAGGTGGCAGCCCTGGGCTCTCAGCTGCCAAATTTGGGGCCCCATTAACCCTAGAAAAGGCACAATGGCTTTCTGTCCTGGCACCTTTTCCCAGGGAGAAATCTTCGCTGGCCTGGAATTCTGGGATGAGAAACGGCACATTCCCGGTCTTGCAAGTGGCACGCGCCGTCGACATTTGCGCCCAGGGAAAAGGTGGCAGCCTTGGGCCCTCAGGTGCCAAAGATGGGGCCCCATTACCCCTAGAAAAGGCACAATGGCTTTCTGTCCTGACACCTTTTCCCAGAGAGGAATCGACTTCTGTCTGGAATTCTGGGCTGAAAAACGGCCCTTTCCCAGACCCGCACAGGGTATGCACCGTCGAGCTTTGCACCCAGGGAAAAGGTGGCAGCCTTGGGCTCTCAGCTGCCAATGATGGGGCCCAATTAGCATTAAAAAATACACAATGGCTTTGTCTCCTGGTACCTTTTCCCTCTGAGGAATCTTCATAGGTCTGGAATCTTGTGCTGAACAAAGGTCTTTCTCTGACCTGCACGTGGCAGGCACCATCTAGCTTTGCGCCCAGGGAAAAGGTGGCAGCCTTGGGCTCTCAGGTGCTAATGATGGGGCCCCATTACCCCTAGAAAAAGAACAATGGCTTTCTGTCCTGGCACCTTTTCCCTGGGAGGAATCTTCATTGGTCTGGAATTCTGGGCTGAAAACGCCTCTTTCCCTTATCCGCATGTGGCACGCACCGTCGAGCTTTGCGCCCAGGGAAAAGGTGGCAGCCTTGGGCTCTCAGCTGCCAATTTTGGGGCCCCATTAACCCTAGAAAAGGCACAATGGCTTTCTGTCCTGGCACCTTTTCCTTGGGAGAAATCTTCGCTGGCCTGGAATTCTGGGATGAGAAACGGCACATTCCCGGTCTTGCAAGTGGCACGCGCCGTCGACATTTGCGCCCAGGGAAAAGGTGGCAGCCTTGGGCTCTCATGTGCCAAAGATGGGGCCCCATTACCCCTAGAAAAGGCACAATGGCTTTCTGTCCTGACACCTTTTCCCAGAGAGGAATCGACTTCCGTCTGGAATTCTGGGCTGAAAAACGGCCCTTTCCCGGACCCGCACAGGGTATGCCCCGTCGAGCTTTGCACCCAGCGAAAAGGTGGCAGCCTTGGGCTCTCAGGTGCCAATGATGGGGCCCAATTAGCATTACAAAATACACAATGGCTTTGTCTCCTGGTACCTTTTCCCTCTGAGGAATCTTCATAGGTCTGGAATTCTGGGCTGAAAAATGGCACTTTCCCGGACCCGCCTGTGGAACGCTCCGTCGAGCTATGCGCCCAGGGAAAAGGTGGCAGCCTTGGACTCTCAGGTGTCAATTTTGGGGCCCCATTAACCCTAGAAAAGGCACAATTGCTTTCTGTCCTGGCACCTTTTCCCTGGGAGAAATCTTCATCGGCCTGGAATTCTGGGATGAGAAACAGCACATTCCTGGACCCGCAAGTGGCACGCACCATCGAGCTTTGCGCTCAGGGAAAAGGTTGCAGCCTTGGGCTCTCAGGTGTCAATGATGGAGCCCCATTAACCCTAGAAAAGGCACAATCGCTTTCTGTCCTGACACCTTTTCCCAGGGAGGAATCTTCATTGGTCTGGAATTCTGGAATGAGAAACGGCAATTTCCCGGACCCTCACGTAGCACACATGGTCGAGCTTTGCGCCCAGGGTATAGGAGGCAACCTTGGGCTCTCAGGTGCCAATGATGGGGCCTGATTAACCCTAGAAATGGAACAATCGCTTTCTGTCCTGGATGCCTCTTTCCTGTGAGAAGTCTTCATCCGTCTGGAATTCAGAGCTGAAAATCGGCACTTTCTCGGACAAGAAAGTGGCACGCGCCGTTGATGTTTGCGCCCACGGAAAAGGTGGCAGCCTTGAACTCTGAGGTGCCAATGATGGGGCACCATTGACCCTAGAAAAGGACAATTCGATTTCTGACCTGGCACCTTTTCCCTGGGAGGTGTCTTCGTCCCTCTGGAATTCTGGGCTGAAAAATGGCACTTCCCCGGACCGGCAAGAGGCACGCGCCGTCGACATTTGCGCCCAGGCAAAAGGTGGCAGCCTTGGGCTCTCAGGTGCCAATGATGGGGCCCCGTTAACACTAGAAAATAACACTTGCTTTCTGTCCTGGCACCTTTTCCCAGGGAGGAATCTTCATCGGTTTGGAATTCTGCTCTGAGAATCGGCACTTTCCTGGACCCGCAAGTTGAACGCACCATCGAGCTTTGCGTCCAGGGAAAAGGTGGCAGTCTTGGGCTCTCAGGTGCCAATGATGGGACCCCATTACCTTTACAAAAAGCACAATGGCTTTCTGTCCTGGCACCTTTTCCCTGGGAGGAGTCTTCATTGGTCTGGAATTCTGGGCTGTAAAATGGCACTTTCTGGGACCAGCACGTGGCACGCACTGTCGTGCTTTGCGCCCAGGGAAAAGGAGGCAACCTCTGGCTCTCAGATGCCAATGACGGGTCCCCATTAACACTAGAAATGGAACAATCGCTTTCTGTCCTGGGAGCCTTTTCCCTGGGAGGAGTCGTCATCCGTCTGGAATCCTGGACTGAATAAAGCACTTTCTCTGAGCTGCACGTGGCAGGCACCATCTAGCTTTGCAGCCAGGGAAAAGGTGGCAGCCTTGGGCTCTCAGGTACCAATGATGGGGCCCCGTTAACACTAGATAAATAACACTTGCTTTCTGTCCTGGCACCTTTTCCCTGGGAGGCATTTTCGTCCGTCTGGAATTCTGGGCTGAAAACGGCTCTTTCCCTTACCCGCATGTGGCACGCACCGTCGAGCTTTGCGCCCAGGGAAAAGGTGGCCGCCCTGGGCTCTCAGCTGCCAAATTTGGGGCCCCATTAACCCTAGAAAAGGCACAACGGCTTTCTGTCCTGGCACCTTTTCCCAGGGAGAAATCTTCGCTGGCCTGGAATTCTGGGATGAGAAACGGCACATTCCCGGTCTTGCAAGTGGCACGCGCCGTCGACATTTGCGCCCAGGGAAAAGGTGGCAGCCTTGGGCCCTCAGGTGCCAAAGATGGGGCCCCATTACCCCTAGAAAAGGCACAATGGCTTTCTGTCCTGACACCTTTTCCCAGAGAGGAATCGACTTCTGTCTGGAATTCTGGGCTGAAAAACGGCCCTTTCCCAGACCCGCACAGGGTATGCACCGTCGAGCTTTGCACCCAGGGAAAAGGTGGCAGCCTTGGGCTCTCAGATGCCAATGATGGGGCCCAATTAGCATTAAAAAATACACAATGGCTTTGTCTCCTGGTACCTTTTCCCTCTGAGGAATCTTCATAGGTCTGGAATCTTGTGCTGAACAAAGGTCTTTCTCTGACCTGCACGTGGCAGGCACCATCTAGCTTTGCGCCCAGGGAAAAGGTGGCAGCCTTGGGCTCTCAGGTGCCAATGATGGGTCCCCGTTAACACTAGATAAATAACAATGGCTTTCTTTCCTGGCACCTTTTCCCTGGGTGGAATTTTCGTCCGTCTGGAATTCTGGGCTGAAAAACGGCACTTCCCCGGACCTGCAAGTGGAACGCACCGTCGAGCTTTGTGCCCAGACAAGAGATGGCAGCCTTGGGCTCTCAGGTGCTAATGATGGGGCCCCATTACCCCTAGAAAAAGAACAATGGCTTTCTGTCCTGGCACCTTTTCCCTGGGAGGAATCTTCATTGGTCTGGAATTCTGGGCTGAAAACGCCTCTTTCCCTTATCCGCATGTGGCACGCACCGTCGAGCTTTGCGCCCAGGGAAAAGGTGGCAGCCCTGGGCTCTCAGCTGCCAATTTTGGGGCCCCATTAACCCTAGAAAAGGCACAATGGCTTTCTATCCTGGCACCTTTTCCCAGGGAGAAATCTTCGCTGGCCTGGAATTCTGGGATGAGAAACGGCACATTCCCGGACTTGCAAGTGGCACGCGCCGTCGACATTTGCGCCCAGGGAAAAGGTGGCAGCCTTGGGCTCTCATGTGCCAAAGATGGGGCCCCATTACCCCTAGAAAAGGCACAATGGCTTTCTGTCCTGACACCTTTTCCCAGAGAGGAATCGACTTCCGTCTGGAATTCTGGGCTGAAAAACGGCCCTTTCCCGGACCCGCACAGGGTATGCCCCGTCGAGCTTTGCACCCAGCGAAAAGGTGGCAGCCTTGGGCTCTCAGGTGCCAATGATGGGGCCCAATTAGCATTACAAAATACACAATGGCTTTGTCTCCTGATACCTTTTCCCTCTGAGGAATCTTCATAGGTCTGGAATTCTGGGCTGAAAAATGGCACTTTCCCGAACCCGCACGTGGAACGCTCCGTCGAGCTTTGCGCCCAGGGAAAAGGTGGCAGCCTTGGACTCTCAGGTGTCAATTTTGGGGCCCCATTAACCCTAGAAAAGGCACAATTGCTTTCTGTCCTGGCACCTTTTCCCTGGGAGAAATCTTCATCGGCCTGGAATTCTGGGATGAGAAACAGCACATTCCTGGACCCGCAAGTGGCACGCACCATCGAGCTTTGCGCTCAGGGAAAAGGTTGCAGCCTTGGGCTCTCAGGTGTCAATGATGGAGCCCCATTAACCCTAGAAAAGGCACAATCGCTTTCTGTCCTGACACCTTTTCCCAGGGAGGAATCTTCATTGGTCTGGAATTCTGGAATGAGAAACGGCAATTTCCCGGACCCTCACGTAGCACACATGGTCGAGCTTTGCGCCCAGGGTATAGGAGGCAACCTTGGGCTCTCAGGTGCCAATGATGGGGCCTGATTAACCCTAGAAATGGAACAATCGCTTTCTGTCCTGGATGCCTCTTTCCTGTGAGAAGTCTTCATCCGTCTGGAATCCAGAGCTGAAAAACGGCACTTTCCCGGACAAGAAAGTGGCACGCGCCGTTGATGTTTGCGCCCACGGAAAAGGTGGCAGCCTTGAACTCTCAGGTGCCAATGATGGGACACCATTGACCCTAGAAAAGGACAATTCGATTTCTGACCTGGCACCTTTTCCCTGGGAGGTGTCTTCGTCCCTCTGGAATTCTGGGCTGAAAAATGGCACTTCCCCGGACCGGCAAGAGGCACGCGCCGTCGACATTTGCGCCCAGGCAAAAGGTGGCAGCCTTGGGCTCTCAGGTGCCAATGATGGAGCCCCATTACCCCTAGAAAAAAACAATCGCTTTCTGTCCTGGCACCTTTTCCCAGAGAGGAATCTTCATTGGTCTGGAATTCTGGGCTGAAAACGGCTCTTTCCCTTACCCGCATGTGGCACGCACCATCGAGCTTTGCGCCCAGGGAAAAGGTGGCAGCCTTGGGCTCTCAGCTGCCAATTTTAGGGCCCCATTAACCCTAGAAAAGGCACAATTGCTTTCTGTCCTGGCACCTTTTCCCTGGGAGAAATCTTCATCGGCCTGGAATTCTGGGATGAGAAACAGCACATTCCTGGACCCGCAAGTGGCACGCACCATCGAGCTTTGCGCTCAGGGAAAAGGTTGCAGCCTTGGGCTCTCAGGTGTCAATGATGGAGCCCCATTAACCCTAGAAAAGGCACAATCGCTTTCTGTCCTGACACCTTTTCCCAGGGAGGAATCTTCATTGGTCTGGAATTCTGGAATGAGAAACGGCAATTTCCCGGACCCTCACGTAGCACACATGGTCGAGCTTTGCGCCCAGGGTATAGGAGGCAACCTTGGGCTCTCAGGTGCCAATGATGGAGCCTGATTAACCCTAGAAATGGAACAATCGCTTTCTGTCCTGGATGCCTCTTTCCTGTGAGAAGTCTTCATCCGTCTGGAATTCAGAGCTGAAAATCGGCACTTTCCCGGACAAGAAAGTGGCACGCGCCGTTGATGTTTGCGCCCACGGAAAAGGTGGCAGCCTTGAACTCTCAGGTGCCAATGATGGGACACCATTGACCCTAGAAAAGGACAATTCGATTTCTGACCTGGCACCTTTTCCCTGGGAGGTGTCTTCGTCCCTCTGGAATTCTGGGCTGAAAAATGGCACTTCCCCGGACCGGCAAGAGGCACGCGCCGTCGACATTTGCGCCCAGGCAAAAGGTGGCAGCCTTGGGCTCTCAGGTGCCGATGATGGGGCCCCGTTAACACTAGAAAATAACACTTGCTTTCTGTCCTGGCACCTTTTCCCAGGGACGAATCTTCATCGGTTTGGAATTCTGCTCTGAGAATCGGCACTTTCCTGGACCCGCAAGTTGAACGCACCATCGAGCTTTGCGTCCAGGGAAAAGGTGTCAGTCTTGGGCTCTCAGGTGCCAATGATGGGACCCCATTACCTTCACAAAAAGCACAATGGCTTTCTGTCCTGGCACCTTTTCCCTGGGAGGAGTCTTCATTGGTCTGGAATTCTGGGCTGTAAAATGGCACTTTCTGGGACCAGCACGTGGCACGCACTGTCGTGCTTTGCGCCCAGGGAAAAGGAGGCAACCTCTGGCTCTCAGATGCCAATGACGGGTCCCCATTAACACTAGAAATGGAACAATCGCTTTCTGTCCTGGGAGCCTTTTCCCTGGGAGGAGTCGTCATCCGTGTGGAATCCTGGGCTGAAGAAAGCACTTTCTCTGAGCTGCACGTGGCAGGCACCATCTAGCTTTGCACCCAGGGAAAAGGTGGCAGCCTTGGGCTCTCAGGTACCAATGATGGGGCCCCGTTAACACTAGATAAATAACACTTGCTTTCTGTCCTGGCACCTTTTCCCTGGGAGGCATTTTCGTCCGTCTGGAATTCTGGGCTGAAAACGGCTCTTTCCCTTACCCGCGTGTGGCACGCACCGTCGAGCTTTGCGCCCAGGGAAAAGGTGGCCGCCCTGGGCTCTCAGCTGCCAAATTTGGGGCCCCATTAACCCTAGAAAAGGCACAATGGCTTTCTGTCCTGGCACCTTTTCCCAGGGAGAAATCTTCGCTGGCCTGGAATTCTGGGATGAGAAACGGCACATTCCCGGTCTTGAAAGTGGCACGCGCCGTCGACATTTGCGCCCAGGGAAAAGGTGGCAGCCTTGTGCCCTCAGGTGCCAAAGATGGGGCCCCATTACCCCTAGAAAAGGCACAATGGCTTTCTGTCCTGACACCTTTTCCCAGAGAGGAATCGACTTCTGTCTGGAATTCTGGGCTGAAAAACGGCCCTTTCCCAGACCCGCACAGGGTATGCACCGTCGAGCTTTGCACCCAGGGAAAAGGTGGCAGCCTTGGGCTCTCAGCTGCCAATGATGGGGCCCAATTAGCATTAAAAAATACACAATGGCTTTGTCTCCTGGTACCTTTTCCCTCTGAGGAATCTTCATAGGTCTGGAATCTTGTGCTGAACAAAGGTCTTTCTCTGACCTGCACGTGGCAGGCACCATCTAGCTTTGCGCCCAGGGAAAAGGTGGCAGCCTTGGGCTCTCAGGTGCCAATGATGGGTCCCCGTTAACACTAGATAAATAACACTTGCTTTCTTTCCTGGCACCTTTTCCCTGGGTGGAATTTTCGTCCGTCTGGAATTCTGGGCTGAAAAACGGCACTTCCCCGGACCTGCAAGTGGAACGCACCGTCGAGCTTTGTGCCCAGACAAGAGATGGCAGCCTTGGGCTCTCAGGTGCTAATGATGGGGCCCCATTAACCCTAGAAAAGGCACAATGGCTTTCTATCCTGGCACCTTTTCCCAGGGAGAAATCTTCGCTGGCCTGGAATTCTGGGATGAGAAACGGCACATTCCCGGACTTGCAAGTGGCACGCGCCGTCGACATTTGCGCCCAGGGAAAAGGTGGCAGCCTTGGGCTCTCAGGTGCCAAAGATGGGGCCCCATTACCCCTAGAAAAGGCACAATGGCTTTCTGTCCTGACACCTTTTCCCAGAGAGGAATCGACTTCCGTCTGGAATTCTGGGCTGAAAAACGGCCCTTTCCCGGACCCGCACAGGGTATGCCCCGTCGAGCTTTGCACCCAGCGAAAAGGTGGCAGCCTTGGGCTCTCAGGTGCCAATGATGGGGCCCAATTAGCATTACAAAATACACAATGGCTTTGTCTCCTGGTACCTTTTCCCTCTGAGGAATCTTCATAGGTCTGGAATTCTGGGCTGAAAAATGGCACTTTCCCGGACCCGCACGTGGAACGCTCCGTCGAGCTTTGCGCCCAGGGAAAAGGTGGCAGCCTTGGACTCTCAGGTGTCAATTTTGGGGCCCCATTAACCCTAGAAAAGGCACAATTGCTTTCTGTCCTGGCACCTTTTCCCTGGGAGAAATCTTCATCGGCCTGGAATTCTGGGATGAGAAACAGCACATTCCTGGACCCGCAAGTGGCACGCACCATCGAGCTTTGCGCTCAGGGAAAAGGTTGCAGCCTTGGGCTCTCAGGTGTCAATGATGGAGCCCCATTAACCCTAGAAAAGGCACAATCGCTTTCTGTCCTGACACCTTTTCCCAGGGAGGAATCTTCATTGGTCTGGAATTCTGGAATGAGAAACGGCAATTTCCCGGACCCTCACGTAGCACACATGGTCGAGCTTTGCGCCCAGGGTATAGGAGGCAACCTTGGGCTCTCAGGTGCCAATGATGGGGCCTGATTAACCCTAGAAATGGAACAATCGCTTTCTGTCCTGGATGCCTCTTTCCTGTGAGAAGTCTTCATCCGTCTGGAATTCAGAGCTGAAAATCGGCACTTTCCCGGACAAGAAAGTGGCACGCGCCGTTGATGTTTGCGCCCACGGAAAAGGTGGCAGCCTTGAACTCTGAGGTGCCAATAATGGGGCACCATTGACCCTAGAAAAGGACAATTCGATTTCTGACCTGGCACCTTTTCCCTGGGAGGTGTCTTCGTCCCTCTGGAATTCTGGGCTGAAAAATGGCACTTCCCCGGACCGGCAAGAGGCACGCGCCGTCGACATTTGCGCCCAGGCAAAAGGTGGCAGCCTTGGGCTCTCAGGTGCCAATGATGGGGCCCCGTTAACACTAGAAAATAACACTTGCTTTCTGTCCTGGCACCTTTTCCCAGGGAGGAATCTTCATCGGTTTGGAATTCTGCTCTGAGAATCGGCACTTTCCTGGACCCGCAAGTTGAACGCACCATCGAGCTTTGCGTCCAGGGAAAAGGTGGCAGTCTTGGGCTCTCAGGTGCCAATGATGGGACCCCATTACCTTTACAAAAAGCACAATGGCTTTCTGTCCTGGCACCTTTTCCCTGGGAGGAGTCTTCATTGGTCTGGAATTCTGGGCTGTAAAATGGCACTTTCTGGGACCAGCACGTGGCACGCACTGTCGTGCTTTGCGCCCAGGGAAAAGGAGGCAACCTCTGGCTCTCAGATGCCAATGACGGGTCCCCATTAACACTAGAAATGGAACAATCGCTTTCTGTCCTGGGAGCCTTTTCCCTGGGAGGAGTCGTCATCCGTCTGGAATCCTGGACTGAATAAAGCACTTTCTCTGAGCTGCACGTGGCAGGCACCATCTAGCTTTGCACCCAGGGAAAAGGTGGCAGCCTTGGGCTCTCAGGTACCAATGATGGGGCCCCGTTAACACTAGATAAATAACACTTGCTTTCTGTCCTGGCACCTTTTCCCTGGGAGGCATTTTCGTCCGTCTGGAATTCTGGGCTGAAAACGGCTCTTTCCCTTACCCGCATGTGGCACGCACCGTCGAGCTTTGCGCCCAGGGAAAAGGTGGCCACCCTGGGCTCTCAGCTGCCAAATTTGGGGCCCCATTAACCTTAGAAAAGGCACAATGGCTTTCTGTCCTGGCACCTTTTCCCAGGGAGAAATCTTCGCTGGCCTGGAATTCTGGGATGAGAAACGGCACATTCCCGGTCTTGAAAGTGGCACGCGCCGTCGACATTTGCGCCCAGGGAAAAGGTGGCAGCCTTGGGCCCTCAGGTGCCAAAGATGGGGCCCCATTACCCCTAGAAAAGGCACAATGGCTTTCTGTCCTGACACCTTTTCCCAGAGAGGAATCGACTTCTGTCTGGAATTCTGGGCTGAAAAACGGCCCTTTCCCAGACCCGCACAGGGTATGCACCGTCGAGCTTTGCACCCAGGGAAAAGGTGGCAGCCTTGGGCTCTCAGATGCCAATGATGGGGCCCAATTAGCATTAAAAAATACACAATGGCTTTGTCTCCTGGTACCTTTTCCCTCTGAGGAATCTTCATAGGTCTGGAATCTTGTGCTGAACAAAGGTCTTTCTCTGACCTGCACATGGCAGGCACCATCTAGCTTTGCGCCCAGGGAAAAGGTGGCAGCCTTGGGCTCTCAGGTGCCAATGATGGGTCCCCGTTAACACTAGATAAATAACACTTGCTTTCTTTCCTGGCACCTTTTCCCTGGGTGGAATTTTCGTCCGTCTGGAATTCTGGGCTGAAAAACGGCACTTCCCCGGACCTGCAAGTGGAACGCACCGTCGAGCTTTGTGCCCAGACAAGAGATGGCAGCCTTGGGCTCTCAGGTGCTAATGATGGGGCCCCATTAACCCTAGAAAAGGCACAATGGCTTTCTATCCTGGCACCTTTTCCCAGGGAGAAATCTTCGCTGGCCTGGAATTCTGGGATGAGAAACGGCACATTCCCGGACTTGCAAGTGGCACGCGCCGTCGACATTTGCGCCCAGGGAAAAGGTGGCAGCCTTGGGCTCTCAGGTGCCAAAGATGGGGCCCCATTACCCCTAGAAAAGGCACAATGGCTTTCTGTCCTGACACCTTTTCCCAGAGAGGAATCGACTTCCGTCTGGAATTCTGGGCTGAAAAACGGCCCTTTCCCGGACCCGCACAGGGTATGCCCCGTCGAGCTTTGCACCCAGCGAAAAGGTGGCAGCCTTGGGCTCTCAGGTGCCAATGATGGGGCCCAATTAGCATTACAAAATACACAATGGCTTTGTCTCCTGGTACCTTTTCCCTCTGAGGAATCTTCATAGGTCTGGAATTCTGGGCTGAAAAATGGCACTTTCCCGGACCCGCACGTGGAACGCTCCGTCGAGCTTTGCGCCCAGGGAAAAGGTGGCAGCCTTGGACTCTCAGGTGTCAATTTTGGGGCCCCATTAACCCTAGAAAAGGCACAATTGCTTTCTGTCCTGGCACCTTTTCCCTGGGAGAAATCTTCATCGGCCTGGAATTCTGGGATGAGAAACAGCACATTCCTGGACCCGCAAGTGGCACGCACCATCGAGCTTTGCGCTCAGGGAAAAGGTTGCAGCCTTGGGCTCTCAGGTGTCAATGATGGAGCCCCATTAACCCTAGAAAAGGCACAATCGCTTTCTGTCCTGACACCTTTTCCCAGGGAGGAATCTTCATTGGTCTGGAATTCTGGAATGAGAAACGGCAATTTCCCGGACCCTCACGTAGCACACATGGTCGAGCTTTGCGCCCAGGGTATAGGAGGCAACCTTGGGCTCTCAGGTGCCAATGATGGGGCCTGATTAACCCTAGAAATGGAACAATCGCTTTCTGTCCTGGATGCCTCTTTCCTGTGAGAAGTCTTCATCCGTCTGGAATCCAGAGCTGAAAAACGGCACTTTCCCGGACAAGAAAGTGGCACGCGCCGTTGATGTTTGCGCCCACGGAAAAGGTGGCAGCCTTAAACTCTCAGGTGCCAATGATGGGACACCATTGACCCTAGAAAAGGACAATTCGATTTCTGACCTGGCACCTTTTCCCTGGGAGGTGTCTTCGTCCCTCTGGAATTCTGGGCTGAAAAATGGCACTTCCCCGGACCGGCAAGAGGCACGCGCCGTCGACATTTGCGCCCAGGCAAAAGGTGGCAGCCTTGGGCTCTCAGGTGCCAATGATGGAGCCCCATTACCCCTAGAAAAAAACAATCGCTTTCTGTCCTGGCACCTTTTCCCAGAGAGGAATCTTCATTGGTCTGGAATTCTGGGCTGAAAACGGCTCTTTCCCTTACCCGCATGTGGCACGCACCATCGAGCTTTGCGCCCAGGGAAAAGGTGGCAGCCTTGGGCTCTCAGCTGCCAATTTTAGGGCCCCATTAACCCTAGAAAAGGCACAATCGCTTTCTGTCCTGGCAGTTTTTCCCAGGGAGAAATCTTCGCTGGCCTGGAATTCTGGAATGAGAAATGGCACATTCCCGGACTTGCAAGTGGCACGCGCCGTCGACATTTGCGCCCAGGGAAAAGGTGGCAGCCTTGGGCTCTCAGGTGCCAAAGATGGGGCCCCATTACCCCTAGAAAAGGCACAATGGCTTTCTGTCCTGACACCTTTTCCCAGATGGGAATCGACTTCCGTCTGTAATTCTGGGCTGAAAAACGGCCCTTTCCCAGACCCGCACAGGGTATGCACCGTCGAGCTTTGCACCCAGGGAAAAGGTGGCAGCCTTGGGCTCTCAGGTGTCAATTTTGGGGCCCCATTAACCCTAGAAAAGGCACAATTGCTTTCTGCCATGGCACCTTTTCCCAGGGAGAAATCTTCATCGGCCTCGAATTCTGGGATGAGAAACAGCACATTCCTGGACCCGCAAGTGGCACACACCGTCGAGCTTTGCGCTCAGGGAAAAGTTTGCAGCCTTGGGCTCTCAGGTGCCAATGATGGGGCCTAGTTAACACTAGAAAAATAACACTTGCTTCCTGTCCTGGCACGTTTTCCCTGGGAGGAATCTTCGTCCGTCTGGAAATCTTGGTTCAAAAATGGCACTGCCCCAAACTCGCACAAGGTACACACCATCGAGCTTTGCGCCCAGGGTAAAGGGGGCAGCCTTGGGCTCTCAGGTGCCAATGATGGGGCCCCATTACCCCTACAAAAGGCACAATGGCTTTCTGTCCTGGCACCTTTTCCCAGGGAGGAATCTTCATCGGTTTGGAATTCTGGCATGAGAAACGGCACATTCCCGGACTTGCAAGTGGCACGCGCCGTCGACATTTGCGCCCAGGGAAAAGGTGGCAGCCTTGGGCTCTCAGGTGCCAAAGATGGGGCCCCATTACCCCTAGAAAAGGCACAATGGCTTTCTGTCCTGACACCTTTTCCCAGAGAGGAATCGACTTCCGTCTGGAATTCTGGAATGAGAAACGGCAATTTCCCGGACCCGCACAGGGTATGCACCGTCGAGCTTTGCACCCAGGGTATAGGAAGCAACCTTGGGCTCTCAGGTGCCAATGATTGGGCCCGATTAACCCTAGAAATGGAACAATCGCTTTCTGTCCTGGGAGCCTCTTCCCTGTGAGGAGTCTTCATCCGTCTGGAATTCTGGGCTGAAAAACAGCACTATCCCGGACAAGATTGTGGTACGCGCCGTTGATGTTTGTGCCCACGGAAAAGGTGGCAGCCTTGAACTCTCTGGTGCCAACGATGGGTCCCCGTTAAGACTGGATAAATAACAATCGCTTTCTGTCCTGGCACCTTTTCCCTGGGAGGTATTTTCGTCCGTCTGGAATTCTGGGCTGAAAAACGGCACTTTCCCGGATCTGCAAGTGGCACGCGCCATCGAGCTTTGTGCCCAGGCAAAAGGTGGCAGCCTTGGGCTCTCAGGTGCCAATGATGGGGCCCCGTTAACACTTGCTTTCTGTCCTGGCACCATTTCCCTGGAAGGAATCTTCGTCCGTCTGGAAATCTGGGTTCAAAAATTGCACTGCCCCAAGCCCGCACAAGGTACGCACCGTCGAGCTTTGCGCCCAGGGAAAAGGGGGCAGCCTTGGGCTCTCAGGTGCCAATGATGGGGCCCCATTACCTCTACAAAAGGCACAATGGCTTTCTGTCCTGGCACCTTTTCCCTGGGAGGAATCTTCATCGGTTTGGAATTCTGGTCTGAGAATCGGCACTTTCCTGGACCCGCAAGTGGAACGCACCATCGAGCTTTGCGTCCAGGGAAAAGGTGGCAGTCTTGGGCTCTCAGGTGCCAATGATGGGACCCCATTACCTTTACAAAAAGCACAATGGCTTTCTGTCCTGGCACCTTTTCCCTGGGAGGAGTCTTCATTGGTCTGGAATTCTGGGCTGTAAAATGGCACTTTCTGGGACCAGCACGTGGCACGCACTGTCGTGCTTTGCGCCCAGGGAAAAGGAGGCAACCTCTGGCTCTCAGATGCCAATGACGGGCCCCCATTAACACTAGAAATGGAACAATCGCTTTCTGTCCTGGGAGCCTTTTCCCTGGGAGGAGTCGTCATCCATCTGGAATCCTGGGCTGAACAAAGGTCTTTCTCTGAGCTGCACGTGGCAGGCACCATCTAGCTTTGCGCCCAGGGAAAAGGTGGCAGCCTTGGGCTCTCAGGTGCCAATGATGGGTCCCCGTTAACACTAGATAAATAACAATCGCTTTCTGTCCTGGCACCTTTTCCCTGGGAGGAATTTTCGTCCGTCTGGAATTCTGGGCTGAAAAACGGCACTTCCCCGGACCTGCAAGTGGAACGCACCGTCGAGCTTTGTGCCCAGGGAAAAGGTGACAGCCTTGGGCTTTCGGGTGCCAATGATGGGGCCCCATTACCCCTAGAAAAAGAACAATGGCTTTCTGTCCTGGCACCTTTTCCCTGGGAGAAATCCTCATTGGTCTGGAATTCTGGGCTGAAAAACGGCCCTTTCCTGGACCCGCACAGGGTATGCACCGTCGAGCTTTGCACCCAGGGAAAAGGTGGCAGCCTTGGGCTCTCAGGTGCCAATGATGGGTCCCAATTAGCATTACAAAATACACAATGGCTTTGTCTCCTGGTACCTTTTCCCTCTGAGGAATCTTCATAGGTCTGGAATTCTGGGCTGAAAAATGACACTTTCCCGGACCCTCACGTGGAACGCTCCGTCGAGCTTTGCGCCCAGGGAAAAGGTGGCAGCCTTGGGCTCTCAGGTGCCAATGATGGGTCCCAATTAGCATTACAAAATACACAATGGCTTTGTCTCCTGGTACCTTTTCCCTCTGAGGAATCTTCATAGGTCTGGAATTCTGGGCTGAAAAATGGCACTTTCCCGGACCCGCACGTGGAACGCTCCGTCGAGCTTTGTGCCCAGGGTAAAGGTGGCAGCCTTGGACTCTCAGGTGTCAATTTTGGGGCCCCATTAACCCTAGAAAAGGCACAATTGCTTTCTGTCCTGGCACCTTTTCCCTGGGAGAAATCTTCATCGGCCTGGAATTCTGGGATGAGAAACAGCACATTCCTGGACCCGCAAGTGGCACGCACCGTCGAGCTTTGCGCCCAGGGTATAGGAGGCAACCCTGGGCCCTCAGGTGCCAATGATGGGGCCTGATTAACCCTAGAAATGGAACAATCGCTTTCTGTTCTGGGAGCCTCTTCCCTGTGAGTAGTCTTCATCCGTCTGGAATTAAGGGATGAAAAACGGCACTTTCCCGGACAAGAAAGTGGTACGTGCCGTTGATGTTTGCGCCCACGGAAAAGGTGGCAGCCTTGAACTCTCAGGTGCCAATGATGGGGCACCATTGACCCTAGAAAAGGACAATTCGATTTCTGACCTGGCACCTTTTCCCTGGGAGGTGTCTTCGTCCCTCTGGAATTCTGGGCGGAAAATGGCACTTCCCCGGACCCGCAAGTGGCACGCGCAGTCGACATTTGCGCCCAGGCAAAAGGTGGCAGCCTTGGGCTCTCAGGTGCCAATGATGGGGCCCCGTTAACACTAGAAAAATAACACGTGCTTTCTGTCCTGGCACCTTTTCCCAGGGAGGAATCTTCATCGGTTTGGAATTCTGGTCTGAGATTCGGCACTTTCCTGGACCCGCAAGTGGAACGCACCATCGAGCTTTGCGTCCAGGGAAAAGGTGTCAGTCTTGGGCTCTCAGGTGCCAATGATGGGACCCCATTACCTTTACAAAAAGCACAATGGCTTTCTGTCCTGGCACCTTTTCCCTGGGAGGAGTCTTCATTGGTCTGGAATTCTGGGCTGTAAAATGGCACTTTCTGGGACCAGCACGTGGCACGCACTGTCGTGCTTTGCGCCCAGGGAAAAGGAGGCAACCTCTGGCTCTCAGATGCCAATGACGGGTCCCCATTAACACTAGAAATGGAACAATCGCTTTCTGTCCTGGGAGCCTTTTCCCTGGGAGGAGTCCTCATCCGTCTGGAATCCTGGACTGAATAAAGCACTTTCTCTGAGCTGCATGTGGCAGGCACCATCTAGCTTTGCACCCAGGGAAAAGGTGGCAGCCTTGGGCTCTCAGGTGCCAATGATGGGGCCCCGTTAACACTAGATAAATAACACTTGCTTTCTGTCCTGACACCTTTTCCCTAAGAGGCATTTTCGTCCGTCTGGAATTCTGGGCTGAAAACGGCTCTTTCCCTTACCCGCATGTGGCACGCACCGTCGAGCTTTGCGCCCAGGGAAAAGGTGGCCACCCTGGGCTCTCAGCTGCCAAATTTGGGGCCCCATTAACCCTAGAAAAGGCACAATGGCTTTCTGTCCTGGCACCTTTTCCCAGGGAGAAATCTTCGCTGGCCTGGAATTCTGGGATGAGAAACGGCACATTCCCGGTCTTGCAAGTGGCACGCGCCGTCGACATTTGCACCCAGGGAAAAGGTGGCAGCCTTGGGCCCTCAGGTGCCAAAGATGGGGCCCCATTACCCCTAGAAAAGGCACAATGGCTTTCTGTCCTGACACCTTTTCCCAGAGAGGAATCGACTTCTGTCTGGAATTCTGGGCTGAAAAACGGCCCTTTCCCAGACCCGCACAGGGTATGCACCGTCGAGCTTTGCACCCAGGGAAAAGGTGGCAGCCTTGGGCTCTCAGGTGCCAATGATGGGGCCCAATTAGCATTAAAAAATACACAATGGCTTTGTCTCCTGGTACCTTTTCCCTCTGAGGAATCTTCATAGGTCTGGAATCTTGTGCTGAACAAAGGTCTTTCTCTGACCTGCACGTGGCAGGCACCATCTAGCTTTGCGCCCAGGGAAAAGGTGGCAGCCTTGGGCTCTCAGGTGCCAATGATGGGTCCCCGTTAACACTAGATAAATAACAATGGCTTTCTGTCCTGGCACCTTTTCCCTGGGAGGAATTTTCGTCCGTCTGGAATTCTGGGCTGAAAAACGGCACTTCCCCGGACCTGCAAGTGGAACGCACCGTCGAGCTTTGTGCCCAGACAAGAGATGGCAGCCTTGGGCTCTCAGGTGCTAATGATGGGGCCCCATTACCCCTAGAAAAAGAACAATGGCTTTCTGTCCTGGCACCTTTTCCCTGGGAGGAATCTTCATTGGTCTGGAATTCTGGGCTGAAAAGGGCTCTTTCCCTTACCCGCATGTGGCACGCACCGTCGAGCTTTGCGCCCAGGGAAAAGGTGGCAGCCTTGGGCTCTCAGCTGCCAATTTTGGGGCCCCATTAACCCTAGAAAAGGCACAATGGCTTTCTATCCTGGCACCTTTTCCCAGGGAGAAATCTTCGCTGGCCTGGAATTCTGGGATGAGAAACGGCACATTCCCGGACTTGCAAGTGGCACGCGCCGTCGACATTTGCGCCCAGGGAAAAGGTGGCAGCCTTGGGCTCTCATGTGCCAAAGATGGGGCCCCATTACCCCTAGAAAAGGCACAATGGCTTTCTGTCCTGACACCTTTTCCCAGAGAGGAATCGACTTCCGTCTGGAATTCTGGGCTGAAAAACGGCCCTTTCCCGGACCCGCACAGGGTATGCCCCGTCGAGCTTTGCACCCAGCGAAAAGGTGGCAGCCTTGGGCTCTCAGGTGCCAATGATGGGGCCCAATTAGCATTACAAAATACACAATGGCTTTGTCTCCTGGTACCTTTTCCCTCTGAGGAATCTTCATAGGTCTGGAATTCTGGGCTGAAAAATGGCACTTTCCCGGACCCGCACGTGGAACGCTCCGTCGAGCTTTGCGCCCAGGGAAAAGGTTGCAGCCTTGGGCTCTCAGGTGCCAATGATGGAGCCCCATTAACCCTAGAAAAGGCACAATCGCTTTCTGTCCTGACACCTTTTCCCAGGGAGGAATCTTCATTGGTCTGGAATTCTGGAATGAGAAACGGCAATTTCCCGGACCCTCACGTAGCACACATGGTCGAGCTTTGCGCCCAGGGTATAGGAGGCAACCTTGGGCTCTCAGGTGCCAATGATGGGGCCTGATTAACCCTAGAAATGGAACAATCGCTTTCTGTCCTGGATGCCTCTTTCCTGTGAGAAGTCTTCATCCGTCTGGAATTCAGAGCTGAAAATCGGCACTTTCCCGGACAAGAAAGTGGCACGCACCGTTGATGTTTGCGCCCACGGAAAAGGTGGCAGCCTTGAACTCTGAGGTGCCAATAATGGGGCACCATTGACCCTAGAAAAGGACAATTCGATTTCTGACCTGGCACCTTTTCCCTGGGAGGTGTCTTCGTCCCTCTGGAATTCTGGGCTGAAAAATGGCACTTCCCCGGACCGGCAAGAGGCACGCGCCGTCGACATTTGCGCCCAGGCAAAAGGTGGCAGCCTTGGGCTCTCAGGTGCCAATGATGGGGCCCCGTTAACACTAGAAAATAACACTTGCTTTCTGTCCTGGCACCTTTTCCCAGGGAGGAATCTTCATCGGTTTGGAATTCTGCTCTGAGAATCGGCACTTTCCTGGATCCGCAAGTTGAACGCACCATCGAGCTTTGCGTCCAGGGAAAAGGTGGCAGTCTTGGGCTCTCAGGTGCCAATGATGGGACCCCATTACCTTTACAAAAAGCACAATGGCTTTCTGTCCTGGCACCTTTTCCCTGGGAGGAGTCTTCATTGGTCTGGAATTCTGGGCTGTAAAATGGCACTTTCTGGGACCAGCACGTGGCACGCACTGTCGTGCTTTGCGCCCAGGGAAAAGGAGGCAACCTCTGGCTCTCAGATGCCAATGACGGGTCCCCATTAACACTAGAAATGGAACAATCGCTTTCTGTCCTGGGAGCCTTTTCCCTGGGAGGAGTCGTCATCCGTCTGGAATCCTGGACTGAATAAAGCACTTTCTCTGAGCTGCACGTGGCAGGCACCATCTAGCTTTGCACCCAGGGAAAAGGTGGCAGCCTTGGGCTCTCAGGTACCAATGATGGGGCCCCGTTAACACTAGATAAATAACACTTGCTTTCTGTCCTGGCACCTTTTCCCTGGGAGGCATTTTCGTCCGTCTGGAATTCTGGGCTGAAAACGGCTCTTTCCCTTACCCGCATGTGGCACGCACCGTCGAGCTTTGCGCCCAGGGAAAAGGTGGCCACCCTGGGCTCTCAGCTGCCAAATTTGGGGCCCCATTAACCCTAGAAAAGGCACAATGGCTTTCTGTCCTGGCACCTTTTCCCAGGGAGAAATCTTCGCTGGCCTGGAATTCTGGGATGAGAAACGGCACATTCCCGGTCTTGAAAGTGGCACGCGCCGTCGACATTTGCGCCCAGGGAAAAGGTGGCAGCCTTGGGCCCTCAGGTGCCAAAGATGGGGCCCCATTACCCCTAGAAAAGGCACAATGGCTTTCTGTCCTGACACCTTTTCCCAGAGAGGAATCGACTTCTGTCTGGAATTCTGGGCTGAAAAACGGCCCTTTCCCAGACCCGCACAGGGTATGCACCGTCGAGCTTTGCACCCAGGGAAAAGGTGGCAGCCTTGGGCTCTCAGATGCCAATGATGGGGCCCAATTAGCATTAAAAAATACACAATGGCTTTGTCTCCTGGTACCTTTTCCCTCTGAGGAATCTTCATAGGTCTGGAATCTTGTGCTGAACAAAGGTCTTTCTCTGACCTGCACGTGGCAGGCACCATCTAGCTTTGCGCCCAGGGAAAAGGTGGCAGCCTTGGGCTCTCAGGTGCCAATGATGGGTCCCCGTTAACACTAGATAAATAACACTTGCTTTCTTTCCTGGCACCTTTTCCCTGGGTGGAATTTTCGTCCGTCTGGAATTCTGGGCTGAAAAACGGCACTTCCCCGGACCTGCAAGTGGAACGCACCGTCGAGCTTTGTGCCCAGACAAGAGATGGCAGCCTTGGGCTCTCAGGTGCTAATGATGGGGCCCCATTAACCCTAGAAAAGGCACAATGGCTTTCTATCCTGGCACCTTTTCCCAGGGAGAAATCTTCGCTGGCCTGGAATTCTGGGATGAGAAACGGCACATTCCCGGACTTGCAAGTGGCACGCGCCGTCGACATTTGCGCCCAGGGAAAAGGTGGCAGCCTTGGGCTCTCATGTGCCAAAGATGGGGCCCCATTACCCCTAGAAAAGGCACAATGGCTTTCTGTCCTGACACCTTTTCCCAGAGAGGAATCGACTTCCGTCTGGAATTCTGGGCTGAAAAACGGCCCTTTCCCGGACCCGCACAGGGTATGCCCCGTCGAGCTTTGCACCCAGCGAAAAGGTGGCAGCCTTGGGCTCTCAGGTGCCAATGATGGGGCCCAATTAGCATTACAAAATACACAATGGCTTTGTCTCCTGGTACCTTTTCCCTCTGAGGAATCTTCATAGGTCTGGAATTCTGGGCTGAAAAATGGCACTTTCCCGGACCCGCACGTGGAACGCTCCGTCGAGCTTTGCGCCCAGGGAAAAGGTGGCAGCCTTGGACTCTCAGGTGTCAATTTTGGGGCCCCATTAACCCTAGAAAAGGCACAATTGCTTTCTGTCCTGGCACCTTTTCCCTGGGAGAAATCTTCATCGGCCTGGAATTCTGGGATGAGAAACAGCACATTCCTGGACCCGCAAGTGGCACGCACCATCGAGCTTTGCGCTCAGGGAAAAGGTTGCAGCCTTGGGCTCTCAGGTGTCAATGATGGAGCCCCATTAACCCTAGAAAAGGCACAATCGCTTTCTGTCCTGACACCTTTTCCCAGGGAGGAATCTTCATTGGTCTGGAATTCTGGAATGAGAAACGGCAATTTCCCGGACCCTCACGTAGCACACATGGTCGAGCTTTGCGCCCAGGGTATAGGAGGCAACCTTGGGCTCTCAGGTGCCAATGATGGGGCCTGATTAACCCTAGAAATGGAACAATCGCTTTCTGTCCTGGATGCCTCTTTCCTGTGAGAAGTCTTCATCCGTCTGGAATCCAGAGCTGAAAAACGGCACTTTCCCGGACAAGAAAGTGGCACGCGCCGTTGATGTTTGCGCCCACGGAAAAGGTGGCAGCCTTGAACTCTCAGGTGCCAATGATGGGACACCATTGACCCTAGAAAAGGACAATTCGATTTCTGACCTGGCACCTTTTCCCTGGGAGGTGTCTTCGTCCCTCTGGAATTCTGGGCTGAAAAATGGCACTTCCCCGGACCGGCAAGAGGCACGCGCCGTCGACATTTGCGCCCAG
Organism: Pithys albifrons albifrons; assembly: GCF_047495875.1. Taxonomy (NCBI): domain Eukaryota; kingdom Metazoa; phylum Chordata; class Aves; order Passeriformes; family Thamnophilidae; genus Pithys; species Pithys albifrons. The sequence goes on from NC_092493.1 coordinate 667,227, forward strand.
GCAAAAGGTGGCAGCCTTGGGCTCTCAGGTGCCAATGATGGAGCCCCATTACCCCTAGAAAAAAACAATCGCTTTCTGTCCTGGCACCTTTTCCCAGAGAGGAATCTTCATTGGTCTGGAATTCTGGGCTGAAAACGGCTCTTTCCCTTACCCGCATGTGGCACGCACCATCGAGCTTTGCGCCCAGGGAAAAGGTGGCAGCCTTGGGCTCTCAGCTGCCAATTTTAGGGCCCCATTAACCCTAGAAAAGGCACAATCGCTTTCTGTCCTGGCAGTTTTTCCCAGGGAGAAATCTTCGCTGGCCTGGAATTCTGGAATGAGAAATGGCACATTCCCGGACTTGCAAGTGGCACGCGCCGTCGACATTTGCGCCCAGGGAAAAGGTGGCAGCCTTGGGCTCTCAGGTGCCAAAGATGGGGCCCCATTACCCCTAGAAAAGGCACAATGGCTTTCTGTCCTGACACCTTTTCCCAGATGGGAATCGACTTCCGTCTGTAATTCTGGGCTGAAAAACGGCCCTTTCCCAGACCCGCACAGGGTATGCACCGTCGAGCTTTGCACCCAGGGAAAAGGTGGCAGCCTTGGGCTCTCAGGTGTCAATTTTGGGGCCCCATTAACCCTAGAAAAGGCACAATTGCTTTCTGCCATGGCACCTTTTCCCAGGGAGAAATCTTCATCGGCCTCGAATTCTGGGATGAGAAACAGCACATTCCTGGACCCGCAAGTGGCACACACCGTCGAGCTTTGCGCTCAGGGAAAAGTTTGCAGCCTTGGGCTCTCAGGTGCCAATGATGGGGCCTAGTTAACACTAGAAAAATAACACTTGCTTCCTGTCCTGGCACGTTTTCCCTGGGAGGAATCTTCGTCCGTCTGGAAATCTTGGTTCAAAAATGGCACTGCCCCAAACTCGCACAAGGTACACACCATCGAGCTTTGCGCCCAGGGTAAAGGGGGCAGCCTTGGGCTCTCAGGTGCCAATGATGGGGCCCCATTACCCCTACAAAAGGCACAATGGCTTTCTGTCCTGGCACCTTTTCCCAGGGAGGAATCTTCATCGGTTTGGAATTCTGGCATGAGAAACGGCACATTCCCGGACTTGCAAGTGGCACGCGCCGTCGACATTTGCGCCCAGGGAAAAGGTGGCAGCCTTGGGCTCTCAGGTGCCAAAGATGGGGCCCCATTACCCCTAGAAAAGGCACAATGGCTTTCTGTCCTGACACCTTTTCCCAGAGAGGAATCGACTTCCGTCTGGAATTCTGGGCTGAAAAACGGCCCTTTCCCGGACCCGCACAGGGTATGCACCGTCGAGCTTTGCACCCAGGGTATAGGAAGCAACCTTGGGCTCTCAGGTGCCAATGATTGGGCCCGATTAACCCTAGAAATGGAACAATCGCTTTCTGTCCTGGGAGCCTCTTCCCTGTGAGGAGTCTTCATCCGTCTGGAATTCTGGGCTGAAAAACAGCACAATCCCGGACAAGATTGTGGTACGCGCCGTTGATGTTTGTGCCCACGGAAAAGGTGGCAGCCTTGAACTCTCTGGTGCCAACGATGGGTCCCCGTTAAGACTGGATAAATAACAATCGCTTTCTGTCCTGGCACCTTTTCCCTGGGAGGTATTTTCGTCCGTCTGGAATTCTGGGCTGAAAAACGGCACTTTCCCGGATCTGCAAGTGGCACGCGCCATCGAGCTTTGTGCCCAGGCAAAAGGTGGCAGCCTTGGGCTCTCAGGTGCCAATGATGGGGCCCCGTTAACACTTGCTTTCTGTCCTGGCACCATTTCCCTGGAAGGAATCTTCGTCCGTCTGGAAATCTGGGTTCAAAAATTGCACTGCCCCAAGCCCGCACAAGGTACGCACCGTCGAGCTTTGCGCCCAGGGAAAAGGGGGCAGCCTTGGGCTCTCAGGTGCCAATGATGGGGCCCCATTACCTCTACAAAAGGCACAATGGCTTTCTGTCCTGGCACCTTTTCCCTGGGAGGAATCTTCATCGGTTTGGAATTCTGGTCTGAGAATCGGCACTTTCCTGGACCCGCAAGTGGAACGCACCATCGAGCTTTGCGTCCAGGGAAAAGGTGGCAGTCTTGGGCTCTCAGGTGCCAATGATGGGGCCCCATTACCTTTACAAAAAGCACAATGGCTTTCTGTCCTGGCACCTTTTCCCTGGGAGGAGTCTTCATTGGTCTGGAATTCTGGGCTGTAAAATGGCACTTTCTGGGACCAGCACGTGGCACGCACTGTCGTGCTTTGCGCCCAGGCAAAAGGAGGCAACCTCTGGCTCTCAGATGCCAATGACGGGCCCCCATTAACACTAGAAATGGAACAATCGCTTTCTGTCCTGGGAGCCTTTTCCCTGGGAGGAGTCGTCATCCATCTGGAATCCTGGGCTGAACAAAGGTCTTTCTCTGAGCTGCACGTGGCAGGCACCATCTAGCTTTGCGCCCAGGGAAAAGGTGGCAGCCTTGGGCTCTCAGGTGCCAATGATGGGTCCCCGTTAACACTAGATAAATAACAATCGCTTTCTGTCCTGGCACCTTTTCCCTGGGAGGAATTTTCGTCCGTCTGGAATTCTGGGCTGAAAAACGGCACTTCCCCGGACCTGCAAGTGGAACGCACCGTCGAGCTTTGTGCCCAGGGAAAAGGTGACAGCCTTGGGCTTTCGGGTGCCAATGATGGGGCCCCATTACCCCTAGAAAAAGAACAATGGCTTTCTGTCCTGGCACCTTTTCCCTGGGAGAAATCCTCATTGGTCTGGAATTCTGGGATGAGAAACGGCTCTTTCCCTTACCCGCATGTGGCACGCACCGTCGAGCTTTGCGCCCAGGGAAAAGGTGGCAGCCCTGGGCTCTCAGCTGCCAATTTTGGGGCCCCATTACCCCTAGAAAAGGGACAATGGCTTTCTGTCCTGACACCGTTTCCCAGAGAGGAATCGACTTCCCTCTGGAATTCTGGGCTGAAAAACGGCCCTTTCCTGGACCCGCACAGGGTATGCACCGTCGAGCTTTGCACCCAGGGAAAAGGTGGCAGCCTTGGGCTCTCAGGTGCCAATGATGGGGCCCAATTAGCATTACAAAATACACAATGGCTTTGTCTCCTGGTACCTTTTCCCTCTGAGGAATCTTCATAGATCTGGAATTCTGGGCTGAAAAATGACACTTTCCCGGACCCTCACGTGGAACGCTCCGTCGAGCTTTGCGCCCAGGGAAAAGGTGGCAGCCTTGGGCTCTCAGGTGCCAATGATGGGTCCCAATTAGCATTACAAAATACACAATGGCTTTGTCTCCTGGTACCTTTTCCCTCTGAGGAATCTTCATAGGTCTGGAATTCTGGGCTGAAAAATGGCACTTTCCCGGACCCGCACGTGGAACGCTCCGTCGAGCTTTGTGCCCAGGGTAAAGGTGGCAGCCTTGGACTCTCAGGTGTCAATTTTGGGGCCCCATTAACCCTAGAAAAGGCACAATTGCTTTCTGTCCTGGCACCTTTTCCCTGGGAGAAATCTTCATCGGCCTGGAATTCTGGGATGAGAAACAGCACATTCCTGGACCCGCAAGTGGCACGCACCGTCGAGCTTTGCGCTCAGAGAAAAGGTTGCAGCCTTGGGCTCTCAGGTGTCAATGATGGAGCCCCATTAACCCTAGAAAAGGAACAATCGCTTTCTGTCCTGACACCTTTTCCCAGGGAGGAATCTTCATCGGTCTGGAATTCTGGAATGAGAAACGGCAATTTCCCGGACCCTCACGTAGCACGCATGGTCGAGCTTTGCGCCCAGGGTATAGGAGGCAACCCTGGGCCCTCAGGTGCCAATGATGGGGCCTGATTAACCCTAGAAATGGAACAATCGCTTTCTGTTCTGGGAGCCTCTTCCCTGTGAGTAGTCTTCATCCGTCTGGAATTAAGGGATGAAAAACGGCACTTTCCCGGACAAGAAAGTGGTACGTGCCGTTGATGTTTGCGCCCACGGAAAAGGTGGCAGCCTTGAACTCTCAGGTGGCAATGATGGGGCACCATTGACCCTAGAAAAGGACAATTCGATTTCTGACCTGGCACCTTTTCCCTGGGAGGTGTCTTCGTCCCTCTGGAATTCTGGGCGGAAAATGGCACTTCCCCGGACCCGCAAGTGGCACGCGCAGTCGACATTTGCGCCCAGGCAAAAGGTGGCAGCCTTGGGCTCTCAGGTGCCAATGATGGGGCCCCATTAACACTAGAAAAATAACACGTGCTTTCTGTCCTGGCACCTTTTCCCAGGGAGGAATCTTCATCGGTTTGGAATTCTGGTCTGAGATTCGGCACTTTCCTGGACCCGCAAGTTGAACGCACCATCGAGCTTTGCGTCCAGGGAAAAGGTGTCAGTCTTGGGCTCTCAGGTGCCAATGATGGGACCCCATTACCTTTACAAAAAGCACAATGGCTTTCTGTCCTGGCACCTTTTCCCTGGGAGGAGTCTTCATTGGTCTGGAATTCTGGGCTGTAAAATGGCACTTTCTGGGACCAGCACGTGGCACGCACTGTCGTGCTTTGCGCCCAGGGAAAAGGAGGCAACCTCTGGCTCTCAGATGCCAATGACGGGTCCCCATTAACACTAGAAATGGAACAATCGCTTTCTGTCCTGGGAGCCTTTTCCCTGGGAGGAGTCCTCATCCGTCTGGAATCCTGGACTGAATAAAGCACTTTCTCTGAGCTGCATGTGGCAGGCACCATCTAGCTTTGCACCCAGGGAAAAGGTGGCAGCCTTGGGCTCTCAGGTGCCAATGATGGGGCCCCGTTAACACTAGATAAATAACACTTGCTTTCTGTCCTGACACCTTTTCCCTAAGAGGCATTTTCGTCCGTCTGGAATTCTGGGCTGAAAACGGCTCTTTCCCTTACCCGCATGTGGCACGCACCGTCGAGCTTTGCGCCCAGGGAAAAGGTGGCCACCCTGGGCTCTCAGCTGCCAAATTTGGGGCCCCATTAACCCTAGAAAAGGCACAATGGCTTTCTGTCCTGGCACCTTTTCCCAGGGAGAAATCTTCGCTGGCCTGGAATTCTGGGATGAGAAACGGCACATTCCCGGTCTTGCAAGTGGCACGCGCCGTCGACATTTGCACCCAGGGAAAAGGTGGCAGCCTTGGGCCCTCAGGTGCCAAAGATGGGGCCCCATTACCCCTAGAAAAGGCACAATGGCTTTCTGTCCTGACACCTTTTCCCAGAGAGGAATCGACTTCTGTCTGGAATTCTGGGCTGAAAAACGGCCCTTTCCCAGACCCGCACAGGGTATGCACCGTCGAGCTTTGCACCCAGGGAAAAGGTGGCAGCCTTGGGCTCTCAGGTGCCAATGATGGGGCCCAATTAGCATTAAAAAATACACAATGGCTTTGTCTCCTGGTACCTTTTCCCTCTGAGGAATCTTCATAGGTCTGGAATCTTGTGCTGAACAAAGGTCTTTCTCTGACCTGCACGTGGCAGGCACCATCTAGCTTTGCGCCCAGGGAAAAGGTGGCAGCCTTGGGCTCTCAGGTGCCAATGATGGGTCCCCGTTAACACTAGATAAATAACAATGGCTTTCTGTCCTGGCACCTTTTCCCTGGGAGGAATTTTCGTCCGTCTGGAATTCTGGGCTGAAAAACGGCACTTCCCCGGACCTGCAAGTGGAACGCACCGTCGAGCTTTGTGCCCAGACAAGAGATGGCAGCCTTGGGCTCTCAGGTGCTAATGATGGGGCCCCATTACCCCTAGAAAAAGAACAATGGCTTTCTGTCCTGGCACCTTTTCCCTGGGAGGAATCTTCATTGGTCTGGAATTCTGGGCTGAAAAGGGCTCTTTCCCTTACCCGCATGTGGCACGCACCGTCGAGCTTTGCGCCCAGGGAAAAGGTGGCAGCCCTGGGCTCTCAGCTGCCAATTTTGGGGCCCCATTAACCCTAGAAAAGGCACAATGGCTTTCTATCCTGGCACCTTTTCCCAGGGAGAAATCTTCGCTGGCCTGGAATTCTGGGATGAGAAACGGCACATTCCCGGTCTTGCAAGTGGCACGCGCCGTCGACATTTGCGCCCAGGGAAAAGGTGGCAGCCTTGGGCTCTCATGTGCCAAAGATGGGGCCCCATTACGCCTAGAAAAGGCACAATGGCTTTCTGTCCTGACACCTTTTCCCAGAGAGGAATCGACTTCCGTCTGGAATTCTGGGCTGAAAAACGGCCCTTTCCCGGACCCGCACAGGGTATGCCCCGTCGAGCTTTGCACCCAGCGAAAAGGTGGCAGCCTTGGGCTCTCAGGTGCCAATGATGGGGCCCAATTAGCATTACAAAATACACAATGGCTTTGTCTCCTGGTACCTTTTCCCTCTGAGGAATCTTCATAGGTCTGGAATCTTGTGCTGAACAAAGGTCTTTCTCTGACCTGCACGTGGCAGGCACCATCTAGCTTTGCGCCCAGGGAAAAGGTGGCAGCCTTGGGCTCTCAGGTGCCAATGATGGGTCCCCGTTAACACTAGATAAATAACACTTGCTTTCTTTCCTGGCACCTTTTCCCTGGGTGGAATTTTCGTCCGTCTGGAATTCTGGGCTGAAAAACGGCACTTCCCCGGACCTGCAAGTGGAACGCACCGTCGAGCTTTGTGCCCAGACAAGAGATGGCAGCCTTGGGCTCTCAGGTGCTAATGATGGGGCCCCATTAACCCTAGAAAAGGCACAATGGCTTTCTATCCTGGCACCTTTTCCCAGGGAGAAATCTTCGCTGGCCTGGAATTCTGGGATGAGAAACGGCACATTCCCGGACTTGCAAGTGGCACGCGCCGTCGACATTTGCGCCCAGGGAAAAGGTGGCAGCCTTGGGCTCTCATGTGCCAAAGATGGGGCCCCATTACCCCTAGAAAAGGCACAATGGCTTTCTGTCCTGACACCTTTTCCCAGAGAGGAATCGACTTCCATCTGGAATTCTGGGCTGAAAAACGGCCCTTTCCCGGACCCGCACAGGGTATGCCCCGTCGAGCTTTGCACCCAGCGAAAAGGTGGCAGCCTTGGGCTCTCAGGTGCCAATGATGGGGCCCAATTAGCATTACAAAATACACAATGGCTTTGTCTCCTGGTACCTTTTCCCTCTGAGGAATCTTCATAGGTCTGGAATTCTGGGCTGAAAAATGGCACTTTCCCGGACCCGCACGTGGAACGCTCCGTCGAGCTTTGCGCCCAGGGAAAAGGTGGCAGCCTTGGACTCTCAGGTGTCAATTTTGGGGCCCCATTAACCCTAGAAAAGGCACAATTGCTTTCTGTCCTGGCACCTTTTCCCTGGGAGAAATCTTCATCGGCCTGGAATTCTGGGATGAGAAACAGCACATTCCTGGACCCGCAAGTGGCACGCACCATCGAGCTTTGCGCTCAGGGAAAAGGTTGCAGCCTTGGGCTCTCAGGTGTCAATGATGGAGCCCCATTAACCCTAGAAAAGGCACAATCGCTTTCTGTCCTGACACCTTTTCCCAGGGAGGAATCTTCATTGGTCTGGAATTCTGGAATGAGAAACGGCAATTTCCCGGACCCTCACGTAGCACACATGGTCGAGCTTTGCGCCCAGGGTATAGGAGGCAACCTTGGGCTCTCAGGTGCCAATGATGGGGCCTGATTAACCCTAGAAATGGAACAATCGCTTTCTGTCCTGGATGCCTCTTTCCTGTGAGAAGTCTTCATCCGTCTGGAATCCAGAGCTGAAAAACGGCACTTTCCCGGACAAGAAAGTGGCACGCGCCGTTGATGTTTGCGCCCACGGAAAAGGTGGCAGCCTTGAACTCTCAGGTGCCAATGATGGGACACCATTGACCCTAGAAAAGGACAATTCGATTTCTGACCTGGCACCTTTTCCCTGGGAGGTGTCTTCGTCCCTCTGGAATTCTGGGCTGAAAAATGGCACTTCCCCGGACCGGCAAGAGGCACGCGCCGTCGACATTTGCGCCCAGGCAAAAGGTGGCAGCCTTGGGCTCTCAGGTGCCAATGATGGAGCCCCATTACCCCTAGAAAAAAACAATCGCTTTCTGTCCTGGCACCTTTTCCCAGAGAGGAATCTTCATTGGTCTGGAATTCTGGGCTGAAAACGGCTCTTTCCCTTACCCGCATGTGGCACGCACCATCGAGCTTTGCGCCCAGGGAAAAGGTGGCAGCCTTGGGCTCTCAGCTGCCAATTTTAGGGCCCCATTAACCCTAGAAAAGGCACAATTGCTTTCTGTCCTGGCAGTTTTTCCCAGGGAGAAATCTTCGCTGGCCTGGAATTCTGGAATGAGAAATGGCACATTCCCGGACTTGCAAGTGGCACGCGCCGTCGACATTTGCGCCCAGGGAAAAGGTGGCAGCCTTGGGCTCTCAGGTGCCAAAGATGGGGCCCCATTACCCCTAGAAAAGGCACAATGGCTTTCTGTCCTGACACCTTTTCCCAGATGGGAATCGACTTCCGTCTGTAATTCTGGGCTGAAAAACGGCCCTTTCCCAGACCCGCACAGGGTATGCACCGTCGAGCTTTGCACCCAGGGAAAAGGTGGCAGCCTTGGGCTCTCAGGTGTCAATTTTGGGGCCCCATTAACCCTAGAAAAGGCACAATTGCTTTCTGCCATGGCACCTTTTCCCAGGGAGAAATCTTCATCGGCCTCGAATTCTGGGATGAGAAACAGCACATTCCTGGACCCGCAAGTGGCACACACCGTCGAGCTTTGCGCTCAGGGAAAAGTTTGCAGCCTTGGGCTCTCAGGTGCCAATGATGGGGCCTAGTTAACACTAGAAAAATAACACTTGCTTCCTGTCCTGGCACGTTTTCCCTGGGAGGAATCTTCGTCCGTCTGGAAATCTTGGTTCAAAAATGGCACTGCCCCAAACTTGCACAAGGTACACACCATCGAGCTTTGCGCCCAGGGTAAAGGGGGCAGCCTTGGGCTCTCAGCTGCCAATGATGGGGCCCCATTACCCCTACAAAAGGCACAATGGCTTTCTGTCCTGGCACCTTTTCCCAGGGAGGAATCTTCATCGGTTTGGAATTCTGGCATGAGAAACGGCACATTCCCGGACTTGCAAGTGGCACGCGCCGTCGACATTTGCGCCCAGGGAAAAGGTGGCAGCCTTGGGCTCTCAGGTGCCAAAGATGGGGCCCCATTACCCCTAGAAAAGGCACAATGGCTTTCTGTCCTGACACCTTTTCCCAGAGAGGAATCGACTTCCGTCTGGAATTCTGGGCTGAAAAACGGCCCTTTCCCGGACCCGCACAGGGTATGCACCGTCGAGCTTTGCACCCAGGGTATAGGAAGCAACCTTGGGCTCTCAGGTGCCAATGATTGGGCCCGATTAACCCTAGAAATGGAACAATCGCTTTCTGTCCTGGGAGCCTCTTCCCTGTGAGGAGTCTTCATCCGTCTGGAATTCTGGGCTGAAAAACAGCACTATCCCGGACAAGATTGTGGTACGCGCCGTTGATGTTTGTGCCCACGGAAAAGGTGGCAGCCTTGAACTCTCTGGTGCCAACGATGGGTCCCCGTTAAGACTGGATAAATAACAATCGCTTTCTGTCCTGGCACCTTTTCCCTGGGAGGTATTTTCGTCCGTCTGGAATTCTGGGCTGAAAAACGGCACTTTCCCGGATCTGCAAGTGGCACGCGCCATCGAGCTTTGTGCCCAGGCAAAAGGTGGCAGCCTTGGGCTCTCAGGTGCCAATGATGGGGCCCCGTTAACACTTGCTTTCTGTCCTGGCACCATTTCCCTGGAAGGAATCTTCGTCCGTCTGGAAATCTGGGTTCAAAAATTGCACTGCCCCAAGCCCGCACAAGGTACGCACCGTCGAGCTTTGCGCCCAGGGAAAAGGGGGCAGCCTTGGGCTCTCAGGTGCCAATGATGGGGCCCCATTACCTCTACAAAAGGCACAATGGCTTTCTGTCCTGGCACCTTTTCCCTGGGAGGAATCTTCATCGGTTTGGAATTCTGGTCTGAGAATCGGCACTTTCCTGGACCCGCAAGTGGAACGCACCATCGAGCTTTGCGTCCAGGGAAAAGGTGTCAGTCTTGGGCTCTCAGGTGCCAATGATGGGGCCCCATTACCTTTACAAAAAGCACAATGGCTTTCTGTCCTGGCACCTTTTCCCTGGGAGGAGTCTTCATTGGTCTGGAATTCTGGGCTGTAAAATGGCACTTTCTGGGACCAGCACGTGGCACGCACTGTCGTGCTTTGCGCCCAGGCAAAAGGAGGCAACCTCTGGCTCTCAGATGCCAATGACGGGCCCCCATTAACACTAGAAATGGAACAATCGCTTTCTGTCCTGGGAGCCTTTTCCCTGGGAGGAGTCGTCATCCATCTGGAATCCTGGGCTGAACAAAGGTCTTTCTCTGAGCTGCACGTGGCAGGCACCATCTAGCTTTGCGCCCAGGGAAAAGGTGGCAGCCTTGGGCTCTCAGGTGCCAATGATGGGTCCCCGTTAACACTAGATAAATAACAATCGCTTTCTGTCCTGGCACCTTTTCCCTGGGAGGAATTTTCGTCCGTCTGGAATTCTGGGCTGAAAAACGGCACTTCCCCGGACCTGCAAGTGGAACGCACCGTCGAGCTTTGTGCCCAGGGAAAAGGTGACAGCCTTGGGCTTTCGGGTGCCAATGATGGGGCCCCATTACCCCTAGAAAAAGAACAATGGCTTTCTGTCCTGGCACCTTTTCCCTGGGAGAAATCCTCATTGGTCTGGAATTCTGGGATGAGAAACGGCTCTTTCCCTTACCCGCATGTGGCACGCACCGTCGAGCTTTGCGCCCAGGGAAAAGGTGGCAGCCCTGGGCTCTCAGCTGCCAATTTTGGGGCCCCATTACCCCTAGAAAAGGGACAATGGCTTTCTGTCCTGACACCGTTTCCCAGAGAGGAATCGACTTCCCTCTGGAATTCTGGGCTGAAAAACGGCCCTTTCCTGGACCCGCACAGGGTATGCACCGTCGAGCTTTGCACCCAGGGAAAAGGTGGCAGCCTTGGGCTCTCAGGTGCCAATGATGGGTCCCAATTAGCATTACAAAATACACAATGGCTTTGTCTCCTGGTACCTTTTCCCTCTGAGGAATCTTCATAGGTCTGGAATTCTGGGCTGAAAAATGACACTTTCCCGGACCCTCACGTGGAACGCTCCGTCGAGCTTTGCGCCCAGGGAAAAGGTGGCAGCCTTGGGCTCTCAGGTGCCAATGATGGGTCCCAATTAGCATTACAAAATACACAATGGCTTTGTCTCCTGGTACCTTTTCCCTCTGAGGAATCTTCATAGGTCTGGAATTCTGGGCTGAAAAATGGCACTTTCCCGGACCCGCACGTGGAACGCTCCGTCGAGCTTTGTGCCCAGGGTAAAGGTGGCAGCCTTGGACTCTCAGGTGTCAATTTTGGGGCCCCATTAACCCTAGAAAAGGCACAATTGCTTTCTGTCCTGGCACCTTTTCCCTGGGAGAAATCTTCATCGGCCTGGAATTCTGGGATGAGAAACAGCACATTCCTGGACCCGCAAGTGGCACGCACCGTCGAGCTTTGCGCTCAGAGAAAAGGTTGCAGCCTTGGGCTCTCAGGTGTCAATGATGGAGCCCCATTAACCCTAGAAAAGGAACAATCGCTTTCTGTCCTGACACCTTTTCCCAGGGAGGAATCTTCATCGGTCTGGAATTCTGGAATGAGAAACGGCAATTTCCCGGACCCTCACGTAGCACGCATGGTCGAGCTTTGCGCCCAGGGTATAGGAGGCAACCCTGGGCCCTCAGGTGCCAATGATGGGGCCTGATTAACCCTAGAAATGGAACAATCGCTTTCTGTTCTGGGAGCCTCTTCCCTGTGAGTAGTCTTCATCCGTCTGGAATTAAGGGATGAAAAACGGCACTTTCCCGGACAAGAAAGTGGTACGTGCCGTTGATGTTTGCGCCCACGGAAAAGGTGGCAGCCTTGAACTCTCAGGTGCCAATGATGGGGCACCATTGACCCTAGAAAAGGACAATTCGATTTCTGACCTGGCACCTTTTCCCTGGGAGGTGTCTTCGTCCCTCTGGAATTCTGGGCGGAAAATGGCACTTCCCCGGACCCGCAAGTGGCACGCGCAGTCGACATTTGCGCCCAGGCAAAAGGTGGCAGCCTTGGGCTCTCAGGTGCCAATGATGGGGCCCCGTTAACACTAGAAAAATAACACGTGCTTTCTGTCCTGGCACCTTTTCCCAGGGAGGAATCTTCATCGGTTTGGAATTCTGGTCTGAGATTCGGCACTTTCCTGGACCCGCAAGTTGAACGCACCATCGAGCTTTGCGTCCAGGGAAAAGGTGTCAGTCTTGGGCTCTCAGGTGCCAATGATGGGACCCCATTACCTTTACAAAAAGCACAATGGCTTTCTGTCCTGGCACCTTTTCCCTGGGAGGAGTCTTCATTGGTCTGGAATTCTGGGCTGTAAAATGGCACTTTCTGGGACCAGCACGTGGCACGCACTGTCGAGCTTTGCGCCCAGGGAAAAGGAGGCAACCTCTGGCTCTCAGATGCCAATGACGGGTCCCCATTAACACTAGAAATGGAACAATCGCTTTCTGTCCTGGGAGCCTTTTCCCTGGGAGGAGTCGTCATCCGTCTGGAATCCTGGACTGAATAAAGCACTTTCTCTGAGCTGCATGTGGCAGGCACCATCTAGCTTTGCACCCAGGGAAAAGGTGGCAGCCTTGGGCTCTCAGGTGCCAATGATGGGGCCCCGTTAACACTAGATAAATAACACTTGCTTTCTGTCCTGACACCTTTTCCCTAAGAGGCATTTTCGTCCGTCTGGAATTCTGGGCTGAAAACGGCTCTTTCCCTTACCCGCATGTGGCACGCACCGTCGAGCTTTGCGCCCAGGGAAAAGGTGGCCACCCTGGGCTCTCAGCTGCCAAATTTGGGGCCCCATTAACCCTAGAAAAGGCACAATGGCTTTCTGTCCTGGCACCTTTTCCCAGGGAGAAATCTTCGCTGGCCTGCAATTCTTGGATGAGAAACGGCACATTCCCGGTCTTGCAAGTGGCACGCGCCGTCGACATTTGCACCCAGGGAAAAGGTGGCAGCCTTGGGCCCTCAGGTGCCAAAGATGGGGCCCCATTACCCCTAGAAAAGGCACAATGGCTTTCTGTCCTGACACCTTTTCCCAGAGAGGAATCGACTTCTGTCTGGAATTCTGGGCTGAAAAACGGCCCTTTCCCAGACCCGCACAGGGTATGCACCGTCGAGCTTTGCACCCAGGGAAAAGGTGGCAGCCTTGGGCTCTCAGGTGCCAATGATGGGGCCCAATTAGCATTAAAAAATACACAATGGCTTTGTCTCCTGGTACCTTTTCCCTCTGAGGAATCTTCATAGGTCTGGAATCTTGTGCTGAACAAAGGTCTTTCTCTGACCTGCACGTGGCAGGCACCATCTAGCTTTGCGCCCAGGGAAAAGGTGGCAGCCTTGGGCTCTCAGGTGCCAATGATGGGTCCCCGTTAACACTAGATAAATAACAATGGCTTTCTGTCCTGGCACCTTTTCCCTGGGAGGAATTTTCGTCCATCTGGAATTCTGGGCTGAAAAACGGCACTTCCCCGGACCTGCAAGTGGAACGCACCGTCGAGCTTTGTGCCCAGACAAGAGATGGCAGCCTTGGGCTCTCAGGTGCTAATGATGGGGCCCCATTACCCCTAGAAAAAGAACAATGGCTTTCTGTCCTGGCACCTTTTCCCTGGGAGGAATCTTCATTGGTCTGGAATTCTGGGCTGAAAAGGGCTCTTTCCCTTACCCGCATGTGGCACGCACCGTCGAGCTTTGCGCCCAGGGAAAAGGTGGCAGCCCTGGGCTCTCAGCTGCCAATTTTGGGGCCCCATTAACCCTAGAAAAGGCACAATGGCTTTCTATCCTGGCACCTTTTCCCAGGGAGAAATCTTCGCTGGCCTGGAATTCTGGGATGAGAAACGGCACATTCCCGGTCTTGCAAGTGGCACGCGCCGTCGACATTTGCGCCCAGGGAAAAGGTGGCAGCCTTGGGCTCTCATGTGCCAAAGATGGGGCCCCATTACGCCTAGAAAAGGCACAATGGCTTTCTGTCCTGACACCTTTTCCCAGAGAGGAATCGACTTCCGTCTGGAATTCTGGGCTGAAAAACGGCCCTTTCCCGGACCCGCACAGGGTATGCCCCGTCGAGCTTTGCACCCAGCGAAAAGGTGGCAGCCTTGGGCTCTCAGGTGCCAATGATGGGGCCCAATTAGCATTACAAAATACACAATGGCTTTGTCTCCTGGTACCTTTTCCCTCTGAGGAATCTTCATAGGTCTGGAATTCTGGGCTGAAAAATGGCACTTTCCCGGACCCGCACGTGGAACGCTCCGTCGAGCTTTGTGCCCAGGGAAAAGGTGGCAGCCTTGGACTCTCAGGTGTCAATTTTGGGGCCCCATTAACCCTAGAAAAGGCACAACTGCTTTCTGTCCTGGCACCTTTTCCCTGGGAGAAATCTTCATCGGCCTGGAATTCTGGGATGAGAAACAGCACATTCCTGGACCCGCAAGTGGCACGCACCATCGAGCTTTGCGCTCAGGGAAAAGGTTGCAGCCTTGGGCTCTCAGGTGTCAATGATGGAGCCCCATTAACCCTAGAAAAGGCACAATCGCTTTCTGTCCTGACACCTTTTCCCAGGGAGGAATCTTCATTGGTCTGGAATTCTGGAATGAGAAACGGCAATTTCCCGGACCCTCACGTAGCACACATGGTCGAGCTTTGCGCCCAGGGTATAGGAGGCAACCTTGGGCTCTCAGGTGCCAATGATGGGGCCTGATTAACCCTAGAAATGGAACAATCGCTTTCTGTCCTGGATGCCTCTTTCCTGTGAGAAGTCTTCATCCGTCTGGAATTCAGAGCTGAAAAACGGCACTTTGCCGGACAAGAAAGTGGCACGCGCCGTTGATGTTTGCGCCCACGGAAAAGGTGGCAGCCTTGAACTCTCAGGTGCCAATGATGGGACACCATTGACCCTAGAAAAGGACAATTCGATTTCTGACCTGGCACCTTTTCCCTGGGAGGTGTCTTCGTCCCTCTGGAATTCTGGGCTGAAAAATGGCACTTCCCCGGACCGGCAAGAGGCACGCGCCGTCGACATTTGCGCCCAGGCAAAAGGTGGCAGCCTTGGGCTCTCAGGTGCCAATGATGGGGCCCCGTTAACACTAGAAAATAACACTTGCTTTCTGTCCTGGCACCTTTTCCCAGGGAGGAATCTTCATCGGTTTGGAATTCTGGTCTGAGAATCGGCACTTTCCTGGACCTGCAAGTGGAACGCACCATCGAGCTTTGCGTCCAGGGAAAAGGTGTCAGTCTTGGGCTCTCAGGTGCCAATGATGGGACCCCATTACCTTTACAAAAAGCACAATGGCTTTCTGTCCTGGCACCTTTTCCCTGGGAGGAGTCTTCATTGGTCTGGAATTCTGGGCTGTAAAATGGCACTTTCTGGGACCAGCACGTGGCACGCACTGTCGAGCTTTGCGCCCAGGGAAAAGGAGGCAACCTCTGTCTCTCAGATGCCAATGACGGGTCCCCATTAACACTAGAAATGGAACAATCGCTTTCTGTCCTGGGAGCCTTTTCCCTGGGAGGAGTCCTCATCCGTCTGGAATCCTGGACTGAATAAAGCACTTTCTCTGAGCTGCACGTGGCAGGCACCATCTAGCTTTGCACCCAGGGAAAAGGTGGCAGCCTTGGGCTCTCAAGTGCCAATGATGGGGCCCCGTTAACACTAGGTAAATAACAATGGCTTTCTGTCCTGGCACTTTTTCCCTGGGAGGAATTTTCGTCCGTCTGGAATTCTGGGCTGAAAAATGGCACTTCCCCGGACCCGCAAGTGTCACGCGCCGTCGACATTTGCGCCCAGGCAAAAGGTGGCAGCCTTGGGCTCTCAGGTGCCAATGATGGGGCCCCATTAACACTAGAAAAATAACACTTGCTTTCTGTCCTGGCACATTTTCCCAGGGAGGAATCTTCGTCCGTCTGGAAATCTGGGTTCAGAAATGGCACTGCCCGAAACCCGCACAATTTACACACCGTCGAGGTTTGCGCCCAGGGAAAAGGGGGCAGCCTTGGGCTCTCAGGTACCAATGACGGTGCCCAATTACCCCTACAAAAGGCACAATGGCTTTCTGTCCTGGCACCTTTTCCCAG
Organism: Pithys albifrons albifrons; assembly: GCF_047495875.1. Classification (NCBI taxonomy): domain Eukaryota; kingdom Metazoa; phylum Chordata; class Aves; order Passeriformes; family Thamnophilidae; genus Pithys; species Pithys albifrons. Next base: position 683,354 of record NC_092493.1, read on the forward strand.
GGAGAAATCTTCATCGGTTTGGAATTCTGGTCTGAGAATCGGCACTTTCCTGGACCCGCAAGTGGAACGCACCATTGAGCTTTGCGTCCAGGGAAAAGGTGGCAGTCTTGGGCTCTCAGGTGCCAATGATGGGGCCCCATTACCTTTACAAAAAGCACAATGGCTTTCTGTCCTGGCACCTTTTCCCTGGGAGGAGTCTTCATTGGTCTGGAATTCTGGGCTGTAAAATGGCACTTTCTGGGACCAGCACGTGGCGCGCACTGTCGTGCTTTGCGCCCAGGGAAAAGGAGGCAACCTCTGGCTCTCAGATGCCAATGACGGGCCCCCATTAACACTAGAAATGGAAATACCGCTTTCTGTCCTGGGAGCCTTTTCCCTGGGAGGAGTCGTGATCCGTCTGGAATCCTGGGCTGAACAAAGGTCTTTCTCTGACCTGCACATGGCAGGCATCATCTAGCTTTACGCCCAGGGAAAAGGTGGCAGCCTTGGGCTCTCAGGTGCCAATGATGGGTCCCCGTTAACACTAGATAAATAACAATCATTCTTTGTCCTGGCACCTTTTCCCTGGGAGGAATTTTTGCCCGTCTGGAATTCTGGGCTGAAAAACGGCACTTCCCCGGACCTGCAAGTGGAACGCACTGTCGAGCTTTGTGCCCAGGCAAAAGGTGGCAGCCTTGGGCTCCCAGGTGCCAAAGATGGGGCCCCATTACCCCTAGAAAAGGCACAATGGCTTTCTGTCCTGACACCTTTTCCCAGAGAGGAATCGATTTCCGTCTGGAATTCTCGGCTGAAAAACGGCCCTTTCCCGCACCCGCACAGGGTATGCCCCGTCGAGCTTTGCACCCAGGGAAAAGGTGGCAGCCTTGGGCTCTCAGGTGCCAATGATGGGGCCCAATTAGCATTACAAAATACACAATGGCTTTGTCTCCTGGTACCTTTTCCCTCTGAGGAATCTTCATAGGTCTGGAATTTTGGGCTGAAAAATGGAACTTTCCCGGACCCGCACGTGGAACGCTCCATCGAGCTTTGCACCCAGGGAAAGGGTGGCAGCCTTGGGCTCTGAGGTGTCAATTTTAAGGCCCCATTAAGCCAAGAAAAGGCTAGTGAAAACGCCCTAACCCTAATCCTAACCCCTAAACATATCCCTAACCCTAACCCTAACCCTAACCCTAACCCCTAACCCTAACCCTAACCCTAACCCTAACCCCTAACCCTAACCCTAACTCTAACCCTAACCCTAACCCTAACTCTAACCCCTAACCCTAACCCTAACCCTAACCCTAACCCTAACCCCTAACCCTAACCCCTAACCCTAACCCTAACCCTAACCCTAAACCCTAACCCTAACCCTAACCCTAACCCTAACCCCTAACCCTAACCCTAACTCTAACCCTAACCCTAACCCTGACCCTGTCCCTGAACCTGACTCTCACCTTAACCTTGACCCTGACCCTAACCCTGACCCCTTAAACTTTAACACTAACCCTGACCCTAACCCTGACCCTGACTCTGACCCTGACTCTCACCTTAACCCTGACCCTGACCCTAACCCTGATCCCTTGAACTGTAACACTAACCCTGACCCAGACCCTGACACAAACCCTGACCCTAAAGCTAAACCTAACTCTAATCCTAAACCTAATTCACTATCCAAAACCATGAGAAAGGTGTCTCTGATGCCTTTTGTCTGGCAGGAAACAAGTTTCACTTGGTAGCAGAGCAAAGTTGCACTTTGCTAGGTGAGCTTCCCCTAATGAAGAACTGTGTTTTTCACGGAGAAAGAAAGCTCCAGGTCTGAATTGCAGATGGACAAAGATTTCTCCCAGGGAAAAGGTGCCAAGATATAAAAGGATTGCTCCTTTTGTAGTGTTAATTGGGCCCCATCATTGGCACCTGAGACCACAAAGATCTGAACTTTCATCTTGATGCAAACCTCAATCGTTTTAGGCAGGTACAAGCCTTTTTTCATCCCGGAATTGCAGATGGGCCAAGATTCCTGCCAGGGAAAACTAGGCAGGACAGAAAGTAATTGTTCCTTTTCTAAGGTTAATGTCTTGCAAGAATCAGCTGTTTCTCTTGTTAGCAACGAAAAGTTGCACTTTGCAAGATGAGCTTCCCCTAAGGAACAACATTGTTTTTCACCGAGAAAGAAAGATCCAGTCCTGGATTCTCAGATGCATATTATTCACTTACCAAAGCCATAAGAAATGTGTGTCCTTATGCCTTCTGTCTTGCGATAATCAGCTGTTTCTCTTGTTAGCAACGAAAAGTTGCACTTTGCAAGATGAGCTTCCCCTAAGGAACAACGTTGTTTTCCACCAAGAAAGAAAGATCCAGGCCTGGATTCTCAGATGCATATGAGAATCTTTCTAAAGCCGTAAGAAATATGTGTCCTGATACATTCTTTCTGTCAGGAATCGACTGTTTCACTTGTTAGCAGAAAAATCCTACACTTTGCGAGCTGAACTTCCCCTAAGGAACAACGTTGTTTTTCACTGAGAAAGAAAGATCTAGGCCTGGATTCTCAGATGCATATGAGAATCTTTCTAAAGCCATAATAAATATGTGTCCTGATACATTCTTTCTGGCAGGAATCGACTGTTTCACTTGTTAGCAGAAAAATCCTACTCTTTGCGAGCTGAACTTCCCCTAAGGAACAGCTGTGCTTTGCATCCAGAAAGAGAGCTCCAGTCCTGGATTCTCTGATGCATGTGATTCACTAGCCAGAGCCATAAGAAAGCTGTGTCCTGATGCCTTCTGTCTGACAGGAATCGACTGTTTCACTTGTTAGCAAAGCAAAGTTGCACTTTGCTCGTTGAGCTTCCCCTAAGGAACAACAGTGCTTTTCACCGTGAAGGCAAGCTCCAGCCCTGGAGTTTTAGATGCATATGATTTACTTTCCAAAACCATAAGAAATATGTGCCCTGATGTCTCCTGTCTGTCAGAAATCAAGAGTTTCACGTGTTAGAAGAGCAAAGTTGCACTTTGCGATAGGAGCTTCCCGTACGTAACAACTGTGTTTTTCACCAAGAAAGAAAGCTCCAGTCCTGCATTCTCGAATGCATATGATTCACTTTTCAAAGCCAAGAGAAATGTGTGTCCTGATGCCTTCTGTCTGGCAGGAATCAACTCTTACACTTGTTACCAGAGCATGTGACTATTAGCTGCACTTTGCGAGATGAACTTCCTAAAAGGAGCACCTGTGCTTTTCCCAGAGTAAGAAAGCTCCAGGCCTCGATTCTCAGATGCATAGGATTCACTTTCCAAAACCATAAGAAATGTGTTTCCTTATATGTTCTGTCTGGCAGGAACCACATGTTTCACTTGTTAAAGGACCATGGGAGTTTTATTTGCACTTTGCGAGATGAACTTGCTTCAAGGGGCACTTGTGCTTTTCCCAAATGAGAAAGCTCCAGTCCTGGATTATCTGATGCATATGATTCACTTTCAAAAGCCGTTAGAAATGAGTGCCCTAATGTATTCTCTCTGGCAGGAATCAACTCTTTCACTTGTTAGCAGAGAATGGGACTGTTAGTTGCACTTTGGAAGATGAGATTCCCATTAAGAACAATTCTGTTTCTCACAGAGAAAGAAAGTTCCAGGCTTGGATTCTCTGAAGCATATAATTCTCATTCCAAATCCATAAAAAATATGTATCTTGCAGCCTTTTGTCTGGCACTAATCAACCGTGTCACACTTTAGCAGATCATGGGAGAGTTAGTTGCACTTTGCGAGATGAGCTCCTCTAAGGAACCACTGTGCTTTTCACGGAGAAAGAAAGCTCCAGGCCTGGATTCTCAGATGCATATGATTCACTTATCAAAGCCATAAGAAATGTGTGTCCTTATGCGATCTGTCTTGCAAGAATCAGCTGTTTCTCTTGTTAGCAACGAAAAGTTGCACTTTGCAAGATGAGCTTCCCCTAAGGAACAACATTGTTTTTCACCGAGAAAGAAAGATCCAGTCCTGGATTCTCAGATGCATATTATTCACTTACCAAAGCCATAAGAAATGTGTGTCCTTATGCCTTCTGTCTTGCGATAATCAGCTGTTTCTCTTGTTAGCAACGAAAAGTTGCACTTTGCAAGATGAGCTTCCCCTAAGGAACAACGTTGTTTTCCACCAAGAAAGAAAGATCCAGGCCTGGATTCTCAGATGCATATGAGAATCTTTCTAAAGCCGTAAGAAATATGTGTCCTGATACATTCTTTCTGTCAGGAATCGACTGTTTCACTTGTTAGCAGAAAAATCCTACTCTTTGCGACCTGAACGTCCCTTAAGGAACAACTGTGCTTTGCATCCAGAAAGAGAGCTCCAGTCCTGGATTCTCTGATGCATGTGATTCACTAGCCAGAGCCATAAGAAAGCTGTGTCCTGATGCCTTCTGTCTGACAGGAATCGACTGTTTCACTTGTCAGCAAAGTAAAGTTGCACTTTGCTCGCTGAGCTTCCCCTAAGGCACAACAGTGCTTTTCACTGTGAAAGCAAGCTCCAGCCCTGGAGTTTTAGATGCATATGATTTACTTTCCAAAACCATAAGAAATATGTGCCCTGATGTCTTCTGTCTGTCAGAAATCAAGAGTTTCACGTGTTAGAAGAGCACCTGAGAACCCAAGGCTGCCACCTTTTCCCTGGGCGAAAAGCTCGACAGTGCGTGATATGTGCGTGACCGGGAAAGTGCTGTTTTTCAGTCCACTATTCCAGACGGACGAAATTGCCTCCCTGGGTAAAGGTGCCAGGACAGAAAGCCACTGTGCTTTTTCTAGAAGTAATGCGGCCCCATCATTGGCACCTGAGAGCCCAAGTTTGCCACCTTTTGCCTGGGCGCAAATGTCGACGGCGCGTGCCACTTGCGGGTCCGGGGAAGTGCCATTTTTCAGCTCAGAATTCTAGACGGACGAAGACACCTCCCAGGGAAAAGGTGCCAGGTCAGAAATCGAATTGTCCTTTTCTAGGGTCAATGGTGCCCCATCATTGGCACCTCAGAGTTCAAGGCTCCCACCTTTTCCGTGGGCGCAAACATTAACGGCGCGTACCACTTTCTTGTCCGGGAAAGTGCCGTTTTTCAGCCCTCAATTCCAGACGGATGAAGACTCCTCACAGGGAAGAGGCTCCCAGGACAGAAAGCGATTGTTCCATTTCTAGGGTTAATCGGGCTCCATCATTGGCACCTGAGAGCCCAAGGTTGCCTCCTATACCCTGGGCGCAAAGCTCAACCATGCATGCTACGTGAGGGTCCGGGAAATTGCCGTTTCTCATCCCAAAATTCCAGACCGATGAAGATTCCTCCCAGGGAAAAGGTGCCAGGACAGAAAGCGATTGTTCCTTTTCTAGGGTTAATGGGGCTCCATCATTGACACCTGAGAGCCGAAGGCTGAAACCTTTTCCCTGAGCGCAAAGCTCGATGGTGCGTGCCACTTGCGGGTCCAGGAATGTGCTGTTTCTCATCCCAGAATTCGAGGCCGATGAAGATTTCTCCCTGGGAAAAGGTGCCAGGACAGAAAGCCATTGTGCCTTTTCCAGGGTTAATCAGGCCCCAAAATTGACACCTGAGAGCCCAAGGCTGCCACCTTTTCCCTGGGCGCAAATGTCGACGGTGCGTGCCACTTGCAAGTCCGGGAATGTGTCGTTCCTCATCCCAGAATTCCAGACCGATGAAGATTCCTCTCAGGGAAAAGGTGCCAGAACAGAAAGCGATTGTTCTTTTTCTAGGGGTAATGGGGCCCCATCATTGGCACCTGAGAGCCCAAAGCTGCCACCTTTTCCCTGGGCGCAAAGCTCGGCGGAGCATTCCACGTGCGGGTCCGGGGAAGTGCCGTTTTTCAGCCCAGAATTCCAGACGGACGAAAATTCCTCCCAGGGAAAAGGTGCCAGGACAGAAAGCGATTGTTATTCATTTAGTGTTAACGGGGCCCCATCATTGGCACCTGAGAGCCCAAGGCTGCCACCTTTTCCCTGGGCGCAAAGCTAGATGGTGCCTGCCACGTGCAGGTCAGAGAAAGTGCTTTGTTCAGCCCAGGATTCCAGACGGATGACGACTCCTCCCAGGGAAAAGGCTCCCAGGACAGAAAGCGATTGTTCCATTTCTAGTGTTAATGGGGGCCCGTCATTGGCATCTGAGAGCCAGAGGTTGCCTCCTTTTGCCTGTACGCAAAGCACGACAGTGCGTGCCACGTGCTGGTCCCAGAAAGTGCCATTTTACAGCCCAGAATTACAGACCAATGAAGACTCCTCCCAGGGAAAATCTGCCAGGACAGAAAGCCATTGTCCTTTTTGTAAAGGTAATAGGGCCCCATCATTGGCACCTGAGAGCCCAAGACTGCCACCTTTTCCCTGGACGCAAAGCTCAATGGTGCGTTCCACTTGCGGGTCCAGGAAAGTGCCGATTCTCAGACCAGAATTCCAAACCGATGAAGATTCCTCCCTGGGAAAAGGTGCCAGGACAGAAAGCCATTGTGCCTTTTGTAGGGGTAATGGGGCGCAATCATTGGCACCTGAGAGCCCAAGGCTGCCCCTTTTCCCTGGGCGCAAAGCTCGACGGTGTGTACCCTTTGCGGGTTTGGGGCAGTGCCATTTTTGAACCCAGATTTCCAGACGGACGAAGATTCCTCCCTGGGAAAAGGTGCCAGGACAGAAAGCAAGTGTTATTTTTCTAGTGTTAAGGGGCCCCATCACTGGCACCTGAGAGCCCAAGGCTGCCACCTTTTGCCTGGGCGCAAATGTCAACGGCGCGTGCCACTCGCGGGTCCGGGGAAGTGCCATTTTTCAGCCCAGAATTCCAGACGGACGAAGACACCTCCCAGGGAAAAGATGCGAGGTCAGAAATCGAATTGTCCTTTTCTAGGGTCAATGGTGCCCCATCATTGGCACCTCAGAGTTCAAGGCTGCCACCTTTTCCGTGGGCGCAAACATCAACGGCACGTACCACTTTCTTGTCCGGGAAAGTGCCATTTTTCAGCCCTCAATTCCAGACGGATGAAGACTCCTCACAGGGAAGAGGCTCCAAGGACAGAAAGCGATTGTTCCATTTCTAGGGTTAATCGGGCCCCATCATTGGCACCTGAGAGCCCAAGGTTGCCTCCTATACCCTGGGCGCACAGCTCGACCATGCGTGCTACGTGAAGGTCCGGGAAATTGCCGTTTCTCATTCCAGAATTCCAGACCGATGAAGATTCCTCCCTGGGAAAAGTGTGAGGACAGAAAGCGATCGTTCCTTTTCTAGGGTTAATGGGGCCCCAAAATTGACACCTGAGAGCCCAAGGCTGCCACCTTTTCCCTGGGCGCAAATGTCGACGGAGCGTTCCACGTGCAGGTCCGGGAAAGTGCCATTTTTGAACCCAGTATTCCAAACCTATGAAGATTCCTCAGAGGGAAAAGGTACCAGGAGACAAAGCCATTGTGTATTTTGTAATGCTAATTGGGCCCCATCATTGGCACCTGAGAGCCCAAGGCTGCCACCTTTTCGCTGGGTTCAAAGCTCGACGGTGCATACCCTGTGACGGTCCGGGAAAGGGCTGTTTTTCAGCCCAGAATTCCAGTCGGAAGTCGTTTCCTCTCTGGGAAAAGGTGTCAGGACAGAAAGCCATTGTGCCTTTTCTAGGGGTAATGGGGCCCCATCTTTGGCTCCTGAGAGCCCAAGGCTGCCACCTTTTCTTTGGGCGCAAATGTCGACGGCGCGTGCCCCTTGCAAGTCCGGGAATGTGCCGTTTCTCATCCCAGAATTCCAGGCCAGCGAAGATTTCTCCCAGGGAAAAGGTGCCAGGACAGAAAGCGATTGTGCCTTTTCTAGGGTTAATGGGGCTCCAAAATTGGCAGCTGAGAGCCCAGGGCTGCCACCTTTTCACTGGGCGCAAAGCTTGATGGTGCGTGCCACGTGTGGGTAAGGGAAAGAGCCGTTTTTCAGCCCAGAATTCCAGACCTATGAAGATTCCTCAGAGGGAAAAGGTACCAGGAGACAAAGCCATTGTGTAATTTGTAATGCTAATTGGGCCCCATCATTGGCACCTGAGAGCCCAAGGCTGCCACCTTTTCGCTGGGTTCAAAGCTCGACGGTGCATACCTTGTGCGGGTCCGGGAAAGGGCTGTTTTTCAGCCCAGAATTCCAGTCGGAAGTCGATTCCTCTCTGGGAAAAGGTGTCAGGACAGAAAGCCATTGTGCCTTTTCTAGGGGTAATGGGGCCCCATCTTTGGCTCCTGAGAGCCCAAGGCTGCCACCTTTTCTTTGGGCGCAAATGTCGACGGCGCGTGCCCCTTGCAAGTCCGGGAATGTGCCGTTTCTCATCCCAGAATTCCAGGCCAGCGAAGATTTCTCCCAGGGAAAAGGTGCCAGGACAGAAAGCGATTGTGCCTTTTCTAGGGTTAATGGGGCTCCAAAATTGGCAGCTGAGAGCCCAGGGCTGCCACCTTTTCACTGGGCGCAAAGCTTGATGGTGCGTGCCACGTGTGGGTAAGGGAAAGAGCCGTTTTTCAGCCCAGAATTCCAGACCTATGAAGATTCCTCAGAGGGAAAAGGTACCAGGAGACAAAGCCATTGTGTATTTTGTAATGCTAATTGGGCCCCATCATTGGCACCTGAGAGCCCAAGGCTGCCACCTTTTCCCTGGGCGCAAATGTCGACGGCGCGTGCCACTTGCAAGTCCGGCAATGTGCCGTTTCTCATCCCAGAATTCCAGGCCAGCAAAAGATTTCTCCCTGGGAAAAGGTGCCAGGACAGAAAGCGATTGTGCCTTTTCTAGGGTTAATGGGGCCCCAAAATTGGCAGCTGAAAGTCCAAGGCTGCCACCTTTTCCCTGGGTGCAAATGTCGACGGCGCATGCCACTTTGAAGTCCGGGAATGTGCCGTTTCTCATCCCAGAATTCCAGGCCAGCAAAAGATTTCTCCCTGGGAAAAGGTGCCAGGACAGAAAGCGATTGTGCCTTTTCTAGGGTTAATGGGGCCCCAAAATTGGCAGCTGAGAGCCCAGAGCTGCCACCTTTTCCCTGGGCGCAAAGCTCGACGGTGCGTACGCTGTGCGGGCCCGGGAAAGTGCCATTTTTCAGCCCTCAATTCCAGACGGATGAAGACTCCTCACAGGGAAAAGGCTCTCAGGACAGAAAGCGATTGTTCCATTTCTAGGGTTAATCGGGCCCCATCATTGGCACCTGAGAGCCCAAGGTTGCCTCCTATACCCTGGGCGCAAAGCTCGACCATGCGTGCTACGTGAAGGTCCGGGAAATTGCCGTTTCTCATCCCAGAATTCCAGACCGATGAAGATTCCTCCCTGGGAAATGGTGCCAGGACAGGAATCGATTTCTCCTTTTCTAGGAGTAATGGGGACCCATCATTGGCACCTGAGAGACGAAGGCTGCAACCTTTTCCCTGAGCGCAAAGCTCGACGGTGCGTGCCACTTGCGGGTCCAGGAATGTGCTGTTTCTCATCCCAGAATTCGAGGCCGATGAAGATTTCTCCCAGGGAAAAGGTGCCAGGACAGAAAGCAATTGTGCCTTTTCTAGGGTGAATGGGGCCCAAAAATTGACACCTGAGAGCCCAAGGCTGCCACCTTTTCCCTGGGCGCAAAGCTTGATGGAGCGTTCCACGTGCCGGTCCGGGAAAGTGCCATTTTTGAACCCAGAATTCCAGACCTATGAAGATTCCTCAGAGGGAAAAGGTACCAGGAGACAAAGCCATTGTGTATTTTGTAATGCTAATTGGGCCCCATCATTGGCACCTGAGAGCCCAAGGCTGCCACCTTTTCCCTGGGTGCAAAGCTTGACGGTGCATACCCTGTGCGGGTCCGGGACAGAGCCGTTTTTCAGCCCAGAATTCCAGACAGAAGTCGATTCCTCCCTGGGAAAAGGTGTCAGGACAGAAAGCCATTGCGCCTTTTCTAGGGATAATGGGGCCCCATCTTGGGCACCTGAGAGCCCAAGGCTGCCACCTTTTCCCTGGGCGCAAATGTCGACCGTGCGTGCCACATGCGGGTAAGGGAAAGAGCCCTTTTCAGCCCAGAATTCCAGACCAATGAAGATTTCTCCCTGGGAAAAGGTGCCAGGACAGAAAGCGATTTTTCTTTTTCTAGGGGTAATGGGGCACCATGATTGGCACCTGAGAGCCCAAGGCTGCCACCTTTTGCCGGGGCACAAAGCTCGATGGTGCCTTCCACTTGCAGGTCCGGGGAAGTGCCGTTTTTCAGCCCAGAATTCCAGACGGACAAAAATTCCACCCAGGGAAAAGGTGCCAGGACAGATAGCGATTGTTATTTATCTAGTGTTAACGGGGACCCATCACTGGTATCTGAGAGCCCAAGGCTGCCACCTTTTCCCTGGGCGCAAAGCTAGATGGTGCCTGCCATGTGCAGGTCAGAGAAAGACCTTTGTTCAGCCCAGAATTCCAGACGGCTGACGACTCCTCCCAGGGAAAGGGCTCCCAGGACAGAAAGCGATTGTTCCATTTCTAGTGTTAATGGGGGCCCGTCATTGGCATCTGAGAGCCAGAGGTTGCCTCCTTTTCCCTGGGCGCAAAGCTCGACAGTGCGTGCCACATGCTGGTCCCAGAAAGTGCCATTTTACAGCCCAGAATTCCAGACCAATGAAGACTCCTCCCAGGGAAAAGGTGTCAGGACAGAAAGCCATTGTGCTTTTTGTAAAGGTAATGGGGCCCCATCATTGGCACCTGAGAGCCCAAGACTGCCACCTTTTCCCTGGATGCAAAGCTCGATGGTGCGTTCCACTTGCAGGTCCAGGAAAGTGCCGATTCTCAGACCAGAATTCCAAACCAATGAAGATTCCTCCCAGGGAAAAGGTGCCAGGACAGAAAGCAAGTGTTATTTTCTAGTGTTAACGGGGTCCCATCATTGGCAGCTGAGAGCCCAAGGCTGCCCCCTTTTCCCTGGGCGCAAAGCTCGACGGTGTGTACCTTGTGCGGGTTTGGGGCAGTGCCATTTTTGAACCCAAATTTCCAGACGGACGAAGATTCCTCCCTGGGAAAAGGTGCCAGGACAGAAAGCAAGTGTTATTTTTCTAGTGTTAATGGGGCCCTATCATTGGCACCTGAGAGCCCAAGGCTGCCACCTTTTCCCTGGGCGCAAATGTCGAGGGTGTGTGCCACTTTCTTGTCTGGGAATGTGCCATTTTTTAGCCCAGAATTCTAGACGGATGAAGATTCCTCCCAGGGAAAATTTGCCAGAACAGAAAGCAATTGTTGCATTTCTAGGCGAAATTGGGCCCCGTCACAGGCACCTGAGAGCCCAAGCTTGCCTCCTTTAACCTGGGTGCAAAGCTCGACGGTGCGTGCTACGTGAGGGTCCAGGAAATTGCCGTTTCTCATTCCAGAATTCCAGACCAATGAAGATTCCTCCCTGGGAAAAGGTGCCAGGACAGGAATCGATTTCTCCTTTTCTAGGGTTAATGGGGCCACATCATTGGCATCTGAGAGCCCAAGGCTGCCACCTTTTCCCTGGGTGCAAATGTCGACGGCGCGTGCCACTTGCGCGTCCGGGGAAGTGCTATTTTTCAGCCCAGAATTCCAGACAGACGAAGACACCTCCCAGGGAAAAGGTGCCAGGTCAGAAATCGAATTGTCCTTTTCTAGGGTCAATGGTGCCCCATCATTGGCACCTGAGAGTTCAAGGCTGCCACCTTTTCTGTGGGCGCAAACATCAACGGCGCGTACCACTTTCTTGTCCGGGAAAGTGCCGTTTTTCAGCCCTCAATTCCAGACGGATGAAGATTCCTCAAAGGGAAGAGGCTCCCAGGACAGAAAGCGATTGTTCCATTTCTAGGGTTAATCGGGCCCCATCATTTGCCCCTGAGAGCACAAGGTTGCCTCCTATACCCTGGGCGCAAAGCTCGACCATGCGTTGTTGCAAGCCGGCCTGCTCTAGAGGAGACTGCACACACCAATGTGATGTAAAGCAAATCCCAAGTTTATTCAAAAACACAGGTATATATGACCTCAAGTCACCCCACCCCAGGTGCGGTGGTCTGACTCCAATTGGTTGAGGCTGGAAACATGTCCTTTAAAGGTGAAAACGAAACTTGTAAGGTGGTCACTCAGACGCACCTGAATTAGGGGCTGCAACATCTCCCCCTTTTGTTTCAAAGAACAAAGCAAAAATGCAAACAACATAATACACATCATGCATATTGCAACTTGAAGAGAAAGGCTGAAAATATTGAAAATAGAGAAATAAGATTTTGAAAATCTTAAATTTTGCTACTTTAAGACTTAACAGGGTATTTGCAGGTTACACATCCCTACCTCCCCCTCTTTTTTCAAAATAGAACTTTTGGAAGGAGGTACAGTAACCTTTGTAAACTAACACAAACTAATACATGACTAAGACATGTATGTTTGGAATTTGCAAACTTACAACTAATGCAAAACAAGAAACTTTTCTTTCACGCGTGAAATTGTGGTCTTTTTGTGCAGTCGTCACTGCACAGACCACTGTAACCAAACTACGAATTTTCAAAGTGTTCAAGAGTGCAGAGTGACTTAACCTAGTAAAGAAGCAAGTTCAGTCCAGCTGAACTAAATCTCCTCATGTTCAAGGTCCATTCTCAGAACTTCTGTGTGGCCATCACAGAGGTTTGAGAATGAAGCTTTGATTTTTAGTCCTTATACACTCTTGTTGAAGCAGTCAAAACTCTACTTTAACTGAAAGTTAACAGAATTTCAAAATACAGGCTAAACAACATGCTCTTGAACTAGACTGTTCTTGTTTGATTGAACAGTTAATGAGTAGTCCGCAAATAAGAACAATTAAACAAATCATAATAACAACTAGGATCAATACTCCTTGAATCAGTGCTACTTCTTGCCAGGTTATTAGGCTTAGGGAATGAACCCATTTCTTTAAAGGAGAAATGTTAACTGTTAGCTTGTCAGGATTATTTTTCACTGCTTGTACTTTGGAGTGTTTGCTTAGTTCTGTGGAACATATTCCTTTAAACTCATCACATTGGTAACCATGAATCTTCAACAAGAATCTTAGGGCTTCTCTGTTTTGTAATACTGCTTGTTCTATCTTATCAGCATCTGTTGAGAAATCATTAAGCATTTTGGCAATGATGTTTAGTTGTTCCTGCACCCAGTAGTTAAGCATTTGCACTAAACGTAATGCTCTGTCTACACCAACTGGGGAAAAACTGCTGCTAGCAAATTTCTTGTATCACTCCAATGTTCAATGGTGTTTTCCTCAGCTTGAGGACTAGACCACTTAACATGCTCTTGTATTGATTGTGTAAATTTGGTCAGCTGGCTTAAGTAACAAGGTCCACTTTTTACCTGGGCAGGTATTCCAGGCCATGCTCTATTACCACAAATTAAGAAATATCCAGGAGGCAACGCTCTTCTCTGGTTACCTTTTGTGTGAACCAATCTTGTTTTGGGGTAACTTGTATTTTGTGAATCAATAACATTCCAACACCAACTGCTATTGGTGTAACTCTTATTATGAGGAGTGACATCTGTGCTTCCCACAGGAAAATATTGCTGTGACCAGTGTTTGTTTGACCATTCAGATACACTAGAATGCACAGGGTGAAATTTAACACATGACTCATTTCCAGGGAGAGCTCCTACTAACCTTAGCTCCTGTGGATCTCTCTCTAAGGAAGTATTTAATTGCCATATGATGTCTGCTATGGTTTCTCCAGTACCACTGCAGGACACTTTTGCTTCCTCAATACCAAAAGGAATGAAATCTTTGATGTTATGATAAGGTATTCCTATAAGGCACACTTTGTTTGGTTCTCCTGCTTTAACCATGTTATCTGAGCAGAAATTTTTTAGATTTGCCTGTTGAGAAAGCATTATCCATACATTTTGATTAGTAACAGCAACAAGACAAGTTACAAATGCAAGAGATACACTTAGATACTCTCTGGATTTAACTACCTTTTGAATTATGGTGGCTAGATGCTTTTCATCTGGCTTCACCATAGCTGTGAAGGCTTCTGAAATGGTCTTTTGAGTTACCAGAGGCTTCCCTGTTCTAGGAAGGTTAGAAAAGACAGCTAAAGCAGCATTTTTGGATCTTTCAAATCCCTTTTTTACTACATCGTGATTCCTAGCTCCCCCCAGCATGTCCCAAACAGAGGCTTCTTTGTGTGCTGCTCTCCATTCTGGGATGCAGCTGGTGGGTGTGGCTGTCGGTGATGGAAGCTGCAGGTACCAGGTTGCCAGCGCAGGGGCAGTCTCTACCGGCGCGGGAGATTCCAGTGCCGGTGCTGGGAGCTGCGGGCAGCGTGCGGCTATCGGGGAGAGGGTCCCTGCTGGTGCTGCAGTGCTTGTGTCCTGCACAACCGGCGCTGTGGGAACTCGCTCTCGGGACCCTTGCGCTATGGAGGGCGCACAGTGAAGGCAACGCCCAGGGGGAGCTCCGGTGGCTCCGCTCCACTGGGGAGGAGTCTCTCCCCTCTCCATGACGCGGTCGATCCACGCAGGAGGTGGTGGGGGTGGCATGGGAACTGATCCGCCCCCGGCCCCTGCGGGCTGCGGGGGACCCGCGCCTGGCGCATGCGCTGTGATTGGCATGCAGTAGGGAGGGGGGTTGGGCGGTCCTGGCGCCTCGTAGTAAGGGCGCGCCGTTCCTTTGTTTGATTTCGCGGGCTTTGCGATCACGTTGTCTCTTTGTTTTCCTGGCCACGCGGTTATGCCGGGCGGTTGTAGCCCTGCTGGAATGTCTGCCTCAACAGTCTCCTGCTGCAACGGAGCAACTCCGGCGTACCCGCAGGACGGCGGGGAGCGCGGCGGCGGGGCGACCCCAGCCCCGAGGTACCCGCAGGGCATTGGCAGCAGCGGCGGCGGTGGCGGAGCCGAAGGTGGATGGACAGGGGAAGAGAAACTCCACGGGGTTTGTCCCCCCCCTCCACATGTCTCTCTCGGCTGAGGGCATTCCCCATCGCGCCTTTTCGGAGTTAGGATTTAAATAAAAGTCACTCACGGTTTGGTTTTCTGTGGCGTGTCTCGTGGGGTTCCAAGGTTGCTGCTGAGGTCCGGCTGCTTCTACAGCGGCAGCCGGTGGTCTCATTCGCTGTACATAGGCTGTTTCTTGGTAGTTGTAAGGCGGTGCAAAGACGACTTCTTGGCTTTTCGCGGTGACGAACAGCGTTGAAAAGCTTTGATCCCATGGTTGCTGTGGTCTTGCCGGGGTTTCCGGAGCGGGAGCGGGTGGTGCCGCGTATGGGTACCGCGGTGGGGGTCCCGCAGGCGGCACGGGCGAAGAGGAGTACCGCGGCAGCGTTTCTGCGAGCGGCGGTGCCCACGGCGGTGCAGAAGGATGTTCAGGGGAAAAACTGCTCTGTAGAAGCTGACTTTTTTCCTTTCTCTCTGGTAGATCGAGGTTTTTACGGGCTCGTTCTACCTCTAACAGCATTTTCCTTACAGCTGTATATGATGGAATGAGCTGTAAAAATTCGTCGGGTGCAGTTTGCACTAAATTCCACAAATCTGCCCCATTTTTTTCTCATAATTCTATGGAAAGCGTGGAATTGGCATCTGTTAAGTGCCCTTGACTGAAGCACCATTCCAAAATATTTTGTAATGCCTGTCTTTCAATGTCTGTTTTTGTTACACGAGCTAGTTTCTCAAATTTATCAAGCAATAAGTTCGTTTTAGATGAGTTGGAGTTTCCCATGTTACTTTAACTCACCGGTTCGAAGGTCGTGGTTCCTTCAGTCTCGTTCTTCCAGCAGCTCTCAGGGCCACTACACAAAACTCCCAAATTTACAGGAGACAGAAGCTCTCGGGGGCTTCTCCACAAAGCACCCAAAAAAACTGGGGCATAGCAGCTCTCAGGGGCCATTTCTTAAGGTTCTAGGTAGGCCTGCAGGTGGGTTTAGACACGTCGGGGTCCACCATTTGTTGCAAGCCAGGCAGCTCTAGAGGACACTGCACACACCAATGTGATGTAAAGCAAATCCCAAGTTTATTCAAAAACACAGGTATATATGAACTCAAGTGACCCCGCCCCAGGTGCGGTGGTCTGAATCCAACTGGTTGAGGCTGGAAACATGTCCTTTAAAGGTGAAAACGAAACTTGTAAGGTGGTCACTCAGACCCACCTGAATTAGAGGCTGCAACAATGCGTGCTACGTGAGGGTCCGGGAAATTGCCGTTTCTCATCCCAGAATTCCAGACCGATGAAGATTCCTCCCTGGGAAAAGGTGCCAGGACAGGAATCGATTTCTCCTTTTCTAGGAGTAATGGGGACCCATCATTGGCACCTGAGAGCCCAAGGCTGCAACCTTTTCCCTGAGCGCAAAGCTCGACGGTGCGTGGCACTTGCGGGTCCAGGAATGTGCTGTTTCTCATCCCAGAATTCGAGACCGATGAAGATTTCTCCAGGGAAAAGGTGCCAGGACAGAAAGCAATTGTGCCTTTTCTAGGGTTAATGGGGCCCCAAAATTGACATCTGAGAGCCCAAGGCTGCCACCTTTTCCCTGGGCGCAAAGCTCGACGGAGCGTTCCACGTGCGGGTCCGGGAAAGCGCCATTTTTCAGCCCAGAATTCCAGACATATGAAGATTCCTCAGAGGGAAAAGGTACCAGGAGACAAAGCCATTGTGTATTCTGTAAAGCTAATTGGGCCCCATCATTGGCACCTGAAAGCCCAAGGCTGCCACCTTTTCCCTGGGTGCAAAGCTCGACGGTACATATCCTGTGCGGGTCCGGGAAAGGGCCACTTTTCAGCCCAAAATTCCAGACGGAAGTCGATTCCCCTCTGGGAAAAGGTGTCAGGACAGAAAGCCATTGTGCCTTTTCTAGGGGTAATGGGGCCCCATCTTTGGCACCTGAGAGCCTGTGGCTGCCACCGTTTCCCTGGGCGCAAAGCTCAACGGTGCGTGCCACTTGCAAGTCCTGGATTGTGCCATTTCTCATCCCAGAATTCCAGGCCAGCGAAGATTTCTCCCTGGGAAAAGGTGCCAGGACAGAAAGCCATTGTGACTTTTCTAGGCTTAATGGGGCCCCAAAATTGGCAGCTGAGAGCCCAGGGCTGCCACCTTTTCCCTGGGCGCAAACCTCAACGGTGCGTACCACATGCGGGTAAGGGAAAGAGCCATTTTCAGCCCAGAATTCCAGAGAGATGAAGATTCCTCCCAGGGAAAAGGTGCCAGGAGAGAAAGCGATTGTTCTTTTTCTAGGGGTAATGGGGCCCCATCATTGGCACCTGAGAGCCCAAGGCTGCCACCTTTTCCCTGGGCGCAAAGCTCGACGGTGCGTTCCACGTGCGGGTCCGGGGAAGTGCCGTTTTTCAGCCCAGAATTCCAGACGGACGAAAATTCCTCCCTGGGTAAAGGTGCCAGGACAGAAAGCGATAGTTATTTATCTAGTGTTAACGGGGACCCATCACTGGCACCTGAGAGCCCAAGGCTGCCACCATTTCCCTGGGCGCAAAGCTAGATGGTGCCTGCCACATGCAGGTCATAGAAAGTGCTTTGTTCAGCCCAGGATTCCAGACGGATGACGACTCCTCCCAGGGAAAGGGCTCCCAGGACAGAAAGTGATTGTTCCATTTCTAGTGTTAATGGGGGCCCGTCATTGGCATCTGAGAGCCAGAGGTTGCCTCCATTTCCCTGGGCGCAAATGTCAATGTCTTTCTTGTCTGGGAAAGTGCCGTTTTTCAGCCCTGAATTCTAGACGGATGAAGATTTCTCCCAGGGAAAAGGTGCCAGAAAGCGATTATTCCATTTCTAGGCGAAATCGGGCCCCGTCACAGGCACCTGAGAGCCCAAGTTTGCCTCCTTTAACCTGGGTGCAAAGCTCGACGGTGCGTGCTACATGCTGCTCCCAGAAATTGCCGTTTCTCATTCCAGAATTCCAGACCGATGAAGATTCCTCCCTGGGAAAAGGTGCAAGGACAGGAATTGATTTCTCCTTTTCTAGGCTTAATGGGGCCACATCATTGGCACCTGAGAGCCCAAGGCTGCCACCTTTTCCCTGGGCGCAAATGTCGACGGCTCGTGCCACTTGCGGGTCCGGGGAAGTGCCATTTTTCAGCCCAGGATTGGAGACGGACGAAGACACCTCCCAGGGAAAAGGTGCCAGGTCACAAATCGAATTGTCCTTTTCTAGGCTCAATGGTGCCCCATCATTGGCACCTGAGAGTTCAAGGCTGCCACCTTTTCCATGGGTGCAAACATCAATGGCACGTACCACTTTCTTGTCCGGAATAGTGCCGTTTCTCATCCCAGAATTCCAGACGGATGAAGACTCCTCACAGGGAAGAGGCTCCCAGGACAGAAAACGATTGTTCCATTTCTGGGGTTAATCGGCCCCCATCATTGGCCCCTGAGAGCCCAAGGTTGCCTCCTATAGACTGGGTGCAAAGCTCGACCATGTGTGCTACGTGAGGGTCCGGGAAATTGCCGTTTCTCATCCCAGAATTCCAGACCGATGAAGATTCCTCCCTGGGAAAAGGTGCCAGGACAGGAAAGGATTTCTCCTTTTCTAGGAGTAATGGGGGCCCGTCATTGGCATCTGAGAGACAGAGGTTGCTTCCTTTTCCCTGAGCGCAAAGCTTGACGGTGCGTTCAACTTGCGGGTCCAGGCATGTGCTGTTTCTCATCCCAGAATTCCAAACCGATGAAGATTTCTCCCAGGGAAAAGGTGCCAGGACAGAAAGCCATTGTGCCTTTTGTAGGGGTAATGGGGCACCATCATTGGCACCTGAGAGCCCAAGGCTGCCCCCTTTTCCCTGGGCGCAAAGCTTGACGGTGTGTACCTTGTGCGGGTTTGGGGCAGTGCCATTTTTGAACCCAGTTTTCCAGTCGGATGAAGATTCCTCCCTGGGAAAAGGTGCCAGGACAGAAAGCAAGTGTTATTTTTCTAGTGTTAACGGGGCCCCATCATTGGCACCTGAGAGCCCAAGGCTGCCACCTTTTCCCCGGGCGCAAATGTCGAGGGTGCGTGCCACTTTCTTGTCTGGGAAAGTGCCGTTTTTTTAGCCCAGAATTCTAGACGGATGAAGATTTCTCCCTGGGAAAAGGTGCCAGAACAGAAAGTGATTGTTGCATTTCTAGGCGAAATCGGGCCCCGTCACAGGCACCTGAGAGCCCAAGATTGCCCCCTTTAACCTGGGTGCAAAACTCGACGGTGCGTGCTACATGCTGCTCCCAGAAATTGCCGTTTCTCATTCCAGAATTCCAGACGGACGAAGATTCCTCCCAGCGAAAAGGTGCCAGGACAGGAATCGATTTCTCCTTTTCTAGGGTTAATGGGGCCACATCATTGGCACCTGAGAGCCCAAGGCTGCCACCTTTTCCCTGGGTGCAAATCTCGACGGCGCGTGCCACTTGCGGGTCCGGGGAAGTGCCATTTTTCAGCCCAGAACTCCAGATGGACGAAGATACCTCCCAGGGAAAAGGTGACAGGGTAGAAATCGAATTGTCCTTTTCTACGGTCAATGGTGCCCCATCATTGGCACCTGAGAGTTCAAGGCTGCCACCTTTTCCATGGGCGCAAACATCAACGGCGTGTACCAGTTTCTTTTCCGGGAATGTGCCGTTTCTCATCCCAGAATTCCAAGCCAGCGAAGATTTCTCCCTGGGAAAAGGTGCCAGGACAGAAAGCGATTGTGCCTTTTCTAGAGTTAATGGGGCCCCAAAATTGGCAGCTGAGAGCCCAGGGCTGCCACCTTTTCCCTGGGCGCAAAGCACGACGGTGCGTACCCTGTGCGTGTCCGGGAAAGAGCCATTTTTCAGCCCTGAATTCCAGACGGATGAAGACTCCTCACAGGGAAAAGGTGCCAGGACACAAAGCCATTGTGCTTTTTGTAAAGGTAATGGGGCCCCATCATTGGCACCTGAGAGCCCAAGGCTGCCACCTTTTGCCTGGGCGCAAATGTCGACGGTGCGTTCTACTTGTGGGTCCGGGGAAGTGCCGTCTTTCAGCCCAGAATTCCAGACGGATGAAAATTCCTCCCTGGAAAAAGGTGCCAGAACAGAAAGCGATTGTTATTTATCTAGTGTTAACGGGGACCCATCGTTGGCACCTGAGAGCCCAAGGCTGCCACCTTTTCCCTGGGTGCAAAGCTAGATGGTGCCTGCCACGTGCAGGTCAGAGAAAGTGCTTTGTTCAGCCCAGGATTCCAGACGGATGACGACTCCTCCCAGGGAAAAGGCTCCCAGGACAGAAAGCGATTGTTCCATTTCTAGTGTTAATGGGGGCCTGTCATTGGCATCTGAGAGCCTGAGCTTGCCTCCCTTTCCCTGGGCACAAAGCACGACAGTGCGTGCCACGTGCTGGTCCCAGAAAGTGCCATTTTACAGCCCAGAATTCCAGACCAATGAAGACTCCTCCCAGGGAAAAGGTGCCAGGACAGAAAGCCATTGTGCTTTTTGTAAAGGTAATGGGGCCCCATCATTGGCACCTGAGAGCCCATAACTGCCACCTTTTCCCTGGACGCAAAGCTCGATGGTGCGTTCCACTTGCGGGTCCAGGAAAGTGCCGATTCTCAGACCAGAATTCCAAACCGATGAAGATTCCTCCCTGGGAAATGGTGCCAGGACAGAAAGTCATTGTGCCTTTTGTAGGGGTAATGGGGCACCATCATTGGCAGCTGAGAGCCCAAGGCTGCCCCCTTTTCCCTGGGCGCAAAGCTCGACGGTGTGTACCTTGTGCGGGTTTGGGGCAGTGCCATTTTTGAAGCCAGATTTCCAGACGGACGAAGATTCCTCCCTGGGAGAAGGTGCCAGGACAGAAAGCAAGTGTTATTTTTCTAGTGTTAACGGGGCTCCATCATTGGCACCTGAGAGCCCAAGGCTGCCACCTTTTCCCTGGGCGCAAATCGAGGGTGCGTGCCACTTTCTTGTCTGAAAAAGTGCCGTTTTTTAGCCCAGAATTCTAGACAGATGAAGATTCCTCACAGGGAAAAGGTGCCAGGACAGAAAGCGATTCTTCCATTTCTAGGCGAAATCGGGCCCCGTCACAGGCACCTCAGAGCCCAAGTTTGCCTCCTTTAACCTGGGCGCAAAACTCGACGGTACGTGCTACGTGAGGGTCCAGGAAATTGCCGTTTCTCATTCCAGAATTCCAGACGGATGAAGATTCCTCCCAGGGAAAAGGTGCCAGGACAGAAAGCGATTTTTTCATTTCTAGGCGTAATCGGGCGCCGTCAGAGGAACCTCAGAGCCCAAGTTTGCCTCCTTTAACCTGGTTGCAAAGCTCGACGGTGCGTGCTTTGTGCTAGTCCCAGAAATTGCGGTTTCTCATTTAAGAATTGCAGACCGATGAAGATTCCTCCTAGGGAAAAGGTGCCAGGAAAGAAAGCGATTGTTTTTTTGTAAAGGTAATGGGGCCCCATCACTGGCACCTGAGAGCCCAAGGCTGCCATCTTTTCCCTGGGCGCAAAGCTAGATGGTGCCTGCCATGTCCAGGTCAGAGAAAGTGCTTTGTTCAGCCCAGGATTCCAGACAGATAACGACTCCTCCCAGGGAAAAGGCTTCCAGGACAGAAAGCGATTGTTCCATTTCTAGTGTTAATGGGGGCCCGTCATTGGCATCTGAGAGCCAGAGGTTGCCTCCTTTTCCCTGGGCGCAAAGTTCGACAGTGCGTGCCACGTGTTGGTCCCAGAAATTCCGTTTCTCATTCCAGAATTCCAGACCGATGAAGATTCCTCCCTGGGTAAAGGTGCCACGACAGGAATCGATTTCTCCTTTTCTAGGGTTAATGGGGCCACATCATTGGCACCTGAGAGCCCAAGGCTGCCACTTCTTCCCTGGGCACAAATGTCGACGGCGCGTGCAACTTGCGGGTCATGGAGAGTGCCATTTTTCAGCCCAGAACTCCAGACGGACAAAGATACCTCCCAGGAAAAAGGTGCGAGGTCAGAAATCGAATTGTTCTTTTTCTAGGCTCAGTGGTGCCCCATCATTGGCACCTGAGAGTTCAAGGCTGCCACCTTTTCCGTGGGCGCAAACATCAACGGCGCGTACCACTTTCTTGTCCGGGAATGTGCCGTTTCTCATCCCAGATTTCCAGGCCAGGGAAGATTTCTCCCTGGGAAAAGATGCCAGGACAGAAAGCGATTGTGCCTTTTCCAGGGTTAATGGGGCCCCAAAATTGGCAGCTGAGAGCCCAGGGCTGCCACCTTTTCCCTGGGCGCAAAGCTCGACGGTGCCTACCACATGCGCATAAGGGAAAGAGCCGTTTTCAGCCCAGAATTCCAGAGAGATGAAGATTCCTCCCAGGGAAAAGGTGCCAGGACAGAAAGCGATTGTTCTTTTTCTAGGGGTAATGGGGCCCCATCATTGGCACCTGAGAGCCCAAGGCTGCCACCTTTTCCCTGGGCGCAAATCTCGACGGTGCGTTCCACTTGCGGGTCCGGGAAAGTGCCGTTTCTCAGTCCAGAATTCCAGACCAATGAAGACTCCTCCCAGGGAAAATCTGCCAGGACAGAAAACCATTGTGCTTTTTGTAAAGGTAATGGGGCCCAATCATTTGCACCTGAGAGTCCAAGACTGCCATCTTTTCCCTGGACGCAAAGCTAGATGGTGCGTTTCATTTGCGGGTCCAGGAAAGTGCCGATTCTCAGACCAGAATTCAAGGCCGAGGAAGATTCCTCCCTGAGAAAAGGTGCCAGGACAGAAAGCCATTGTGCCTTTTGTAGGGGTAATGGGGCCCAACATTGGCACCTGAGAGCCCAAGGCTGCCCCATTTTCCCTGGGCTCAAAGCCCGACGGTGTGTACCTTGTGCGGGTTTGGGGCAGTGCCATTTTGGAACCCAGAATTCGAGACGGACGAAAATTCCTCCCAGGGAAAAGGTGCCAGGACAGAAAGCGATTGTTATTTATCTAGTGTTAATGGGGACCCATCACTGGCATCTGAGAGCCCAAGGCTGCCACCTTTTCCCTGGGCGCAAAGCTAGATGGTGCCTGCCATGTGCAGGTCAGAGAAAGTGCTTTGTTCAGCCCAGAATTTTAGACGGATGACGACTCCTCCCAGGGAAAAGGCTCCCAGGACAGAAAGCGATTGTTCCATTTCTAGTGTTAATGGGGGCCCGTCATTGGCATCTGAGAGCCAGAGGTTGCCTCCTTTTCCCTGGGCACTTAGCACGACAGTGCGTGCCACGTGCTGGTCCCAGAAAGTGCCATTTTTCATCCCAGAATTCCAGACCAATGAAGACTCCTCCCAGGGAAAAGGTGTCAGGACAGAAAGCCATTGTGCTTTTTGTAAATGTAATGGGGCCCCATCATTGGCACCTGAGAGCCCAAGACTGCCACCTTTTCCCTGGACGCAAAGCTCGATGGTGCGTTCCACTTGCGGGTCCAGGAAAGTGCCGATTCTCAGACCAGAATTCCAAACCGATGAAGATTCCTCCCTGGGAAAAGGTGCCAGGACAGAAAGCAAGTGTTATTTTTCCAGTGTTAACGGGGCCCCATCATTGGCACCTGAGAGCCCAAGGCTGCCACCTTTCGCAGGGGCGCAAATGTCGACGGCGCGTGCCACTTGCGGGTTCGGGGAAGTGCCATTTTTCAGCCTAGAATTCCAGACGGACGAAGACACCTCCCAGGGAAAAGGTGCCAGGTCAGAAATCGAATTGTCCTTTTCTAGGGTCAATGGTGCCCCATCATTGGCACCTCAGAGTTCAAGGCTGCCACCTTTTCCGTGGGTGCAAACATCAATGGCGCGTACCGCTTTCTTGTCCGGGAAAGTGCTGTTTTTCAGCCCTCAATTCCAGACGGATGAAGACTCCTCACAGGGAAGAGGCTCCCAGGACAGAAAGCGATTGTTCCATTTCTAGGGTTAATCGGGCCCCATCATTGGCACCTGAGAGCATAAGGTTGCCTCCTATACCCTGGGTGCAAAGCTCGACCATGCGTGCTACGTGATGGTCCGGGAAATTGCCCTTTCTCATTCCAGAATTCCAGACCGATGAAGATTCCTCCCTGGGAAAAGGTGTCAGGACAGAAAGCGATTGTTCCTTTTCTAGGGTTAATGGGGCTCCATCATTGACACCTGAGAGCCGAAGGCTGCAACCTTTTCCCTGAGCGCAAAGCTCAACGGTGCGTGCCACTTGCGGGTCCAGGAATGTGCTGTTTCTCATCCAAGAATTCCAGGCCGATGAAGATTTCTCCCAGGGAAAAGGTGCCAGGGCAGAAAGCAATTGTGCCTTTTCTAGGGTGAATGGGGCCCCAAAATTGACACCTGAGAGCCCAAGGCTGCCACCTTTTCCCTGGGCGCAAAGCTCGACGGAGCGTTCCATGTGCGGGTTCCAGAAAGTGCCATTTTTCAGCCCAGTTTCCCAGACCTATGAAGACTCCTCAGAGGGAAAAGGTTCCAGGAGACAAAGCCATTGTGTATTTTGTAATGGTAATTGGGCCCCATCATTGGCACCTGAGAGCCCAAGGCTGCCACCTTTTCCCTGGGTGCAAAGCTCGACGGTGCATACCCTGTGCGGGTCCGGGAAAGGGCCGTTTTTCAGCCCAGAATTCCAGACGGAAGTCGATTCCTCTCTGGGAAAAGGTGTCAGGACAGAAAGCCGTTGTGCCTTTTCTAGGGGTAATGGGGCCCCATCTTTCGCACCTGAGAGCCGAAGGCTGCCACCTTTTCCCTGAGCGCAAATGTCGACGGCGCGTGCCACTTGCAAGTCCGGGAATGTGTCGTTCCTCATCCCAGAATTCCAGGCCAGCGAAGATTTCTCCCTGGGAAAAGGTGCCAGGACAGAAAGCGATTGTGCCTTTTCTAGGGTTAATGGGGCCCCAAAATTGGCAGCTGATCGCCCAGGGCTGCCACCTTTTCCCTGGGTGCAAAGGTTGACGGTGCGTGCCACATGCGGGTAAGGGAAAGAGCCGTTTTCAGCCCAGGATTCCAGACCAATGAAGATTCCTCTCAGGGAAAAGGTGCCAGGACAGAAAGCGATTGTTCATTTTCTCGGGGTAATGGGGCCCCATCATTGGCATCTGAGAGCCCAAGGCTGCCACCTTTTCCCTGGGCGCAAAGCTCGGCGGAGCATTCCACGTGCGGGTCGGGGGAAGTGCCGTTATTCAGCCCAGAATTCCAGACGGACGAAAATTCCTCCCTGGGAAAAGGTGCCAGGTCAGAAAGCGATTGTTATTTATCTAGTGTTAACGGGGACCCATCATTGGCACCTGAGAGCCCAAAGATGCCACCTTTTCCCTGGGCGTAAAGCTAGATGGTGCCTGCCATGTGCAGGTCAGAGAAAGTGCTTTGTTCAGCCCAGGATTCCAGACGGATGCCGACTCCTCCCAGGGAAAGGGCTCCAAGGACAGAAAGCGATTGTTCCATTTCTAGTGTTAATGGGGGCCTGTCATTGGCATCTTAGAGCCAGAGGTTGCCTCCCTTTCCCTGGGTGTAAAGCACGACAGTGCGTGCCACGTGCTGGTCCCAGAAAGTGCCATTTTACAGCCCAGAATTCCAGACCAATGAAGACTCCTCCCAGGGAAAAGGCTCCCAGGACAGAAAGCCATTGTGCTTTTTGTAAAGGTAATGGGGTCCCATCATTGGCACCTGAGAGCCCAAGACTGCCACCTTTTCCCTGGACGGAAAGCTCGATGGTGCGTTCCACTTGCGGGCCCAGGAAAGTGCCGATTCTCAGACCAGAATTCCAAACCGATGAAGATTTCTCCCTGGGAAAAGATGCCAGGACAGAAAGCCAATGTGCCTTTTCTAGGGGTAATGGGGCACCATCATTGGCAGCTGAGAGCCCAAGGCTGCCCCCTTTTCCCTGGGCGCAAAGCTGACGGTGTGTACCTTGTGCGGGTTTGGGGCAGTGCCATTTTTGAACCAAGATTTCCAGACGGACGAAGATTCCTCCCTGGGAAAAGGTGCCAGAACAGAAAGCAAGTGTTATTTATCTAGTGTTAACGGGGATCCATCATTGGCACTTGAGAGCCCAAGGCTGCCACCTTTTGCCTGGTCGCAAATGTCCACGGTGCGTGCCACTTGCGCGTCCGGGGAAGTGCCATTTTTCAGCCCAGAATTCCAGACGGAAGAAGACACCTCCCAGGGAGAAGGTGCCAGGTCAGAAATCGAATTGTCCTTTTCTAGGGTCAATGGTGCCCCATCATTGGCACCTGAGAGTTCAAGGCTGCCACCTTTTCCGTGGGCACAAACATCAACGGCGCGTACCAATTTCTTGTCCGGGAAAGTGCCGTTTTTCAGCCCTGAATTCCAGACGGATGAAGGCTCCTCACAGGGAAAAGGCTCCCAGGACAGAAAGTGATCCATTTCTAGGGTTAATCGGGCATCATCATTGGCACCTGAGAGCCCAAGGTTGCCTCCTATACCCTGGGTGCAAAGCTCGATCATGAGTGCTACGTGCAGGTCCGGGAAATTGCCGTTTCTCATTCCAGAATTCCAGACCGATGAAGATTCCTCCCTGGGAAAAGGTGCCAGGACAGGAATCGATTTCTCCTTCTCTAAGAGTAATGGGGACCCATCATTGGCACCCGAGAGCCGAAGGCTGCAACCTTTTCCCTGAGCTCAAAGCTCGACGGTGCGTGCCACTTGCGGGTCCAGGAATGTGGTGTTTCTCATCCCAGAATTCGAGGCCGATGAAGATTTCTCCCAGGAAAAATGTGCCAGGACAGAAAGCGATTGTGCCTTTTCTAGGGTTAATGGGGCCCCAAAATTGACACCTGAGAGCCCAAAGATGCCACCTTTTCCCTGGGCGCAAAGCTCGAATATGTGTGCTACGTGAGGGTTCGGGAAAGAGCCGTTTCTCATTCCGGAATTCCAGACCGATGAAGATTCCTCAGAGGGAAAAGGTACCAGGAGACAAAGCCATTGTGTATTTTGTAGTGCTAATTGGGCCCCATCATTGCCACCTGAGAGCCCAAGGCTACCACCTTTTCCCTGGTTGCAAAGCTCGACAGTGCATACCCTGTGAGGGTCCGGGAAAGGGCCGTTTTTCAGCCCAGAATTCCAGACGGAAGTCGATTCCTCTCTGGGAAAAGGTGTCAGGACAGAAAGCCATTGTGCCTTTTCTAGGGGTAATCGAGCCCCATCTTTGGCACCTGAGAGCCCAAGGCTGCCACCTTTTCCCTGGGCGCAAATGTCGACGGCGCGTGCCACTTGCAAGTCCGGGAATGTGCCGTTTCTCATCCCAGAATTCCAGGCCAGTGATGATTTCTCCCTGGGAAAATGTGCCAGGACAGAAAGCGATTGTGCCTTTTCTAGGGTTAATGGGGCCCCAAAAATTGGCAGTTGAGAGCCCAGGGCTGCCAACTTTTGCCTGGGCGCAAAGCTCGATGGTGCGTGCCACATGCGGGTAAGGAAAAGAGCCGTTTTCAGCCCAGAATTCCAGAGCGATGAAGATTCCTCCCAGGGAAAAGGTGCCAGGACAGAAAGCGATTGTTCTTTTTCTAGGCCTAATGGGGCCCCATCATTGGCACCTGAGAGCCCAAGGTTGCCTCCTATACCCTGCGTGCAAAGCACGACCATGGTTGCTACATGAGGGTCCGGGAAATTGCCGTTTCTCATTCCAGAATTCCAGACCGATGAAGATTCCTCCCTGGGAAAAGGTGCCAGGACAGGAATCGATTTCTCCTTTTCCAGGAGTAATGGGGACCCATCATTGGCACCTGAGAGCCCAAGGCTGCAACCTTTTCCCTGAGCGCAAAGCTCGACGGTGCGTGCCACTTGCGGGTCCAGGAATGTGCTGTTTCTCATCCCAGAATTCGGGGCCGATGAAGATTTCTCCCAGGGAAAAGGTGCCAGGGCAGAAAGCAATTGTCCCTTTTCTAGGGTTAATGGGGCCCCAAAATGGACACCTGACAGCCCAAGGCTGCCACCTTTTCCCTGGGCGCAAAGCTTGATGGAGCGTTCCACGTGCGGGTCCGGGAAAGTGCTATTTTTCAGCCCACAATTCCAGACCTATGAAGATTCCTCAGAGGGAAAAGGTACCAGGAGACAAAGCCATTGTGTATTTTGTAATGCTAATTGGGCCCCATCATTGGCACCTGAGAGCCCAAGGCTACCACCTTTTCCCTGGGTGCAAAGCTCAACGGTGCATACCCTATGAGGGTCCGGGAAAGGGCCGTTTTTCAGCCCAGAATTCCAGACGGAAGTCGATTCCTCTCTGAGAAAAGGTGTCAGGACCGAAAGCCATTGTGCCTTTTCTAGGGGTAATGGGGCCCCAAATTTGGCACCTGAGAGCCCAGGGCTGCCTCCTTTTCCCTGGGCGCAAAGCTCGACCGTGCGTGGCACATGCGGGTAAGGGAAAGAGCCCTTTCAGCCCAGAAATCCAAACCGATGAAGATTCCTCCCTGGGAAAAGGTGCCAGGACAGAAAGCCATTGTTCTTTTTCCAGGGGTAATGGGGCCTATCATTGGCACCTGAGAGCCCAAGGCTACCACCTTTTGCCTGGGCGCAAAGCTCGACGGTGCGTTCCACTTGCAGGTCCGGGGAAGTGCCGTTTTTCAGCCCAGAATTCCAGACGGACGAAAATTCCTCCCAGGGAAAAGGTGCCAGGACAGAAAGCGATAGTTATTTATCTAGTGTTAACGGTCACCCATCACTGGCACCTGAGAGCCCAAGGCTGCCACCTTTTCCCCGGCGCAAAGCTAGATGGTGCCTGCCACGTGCAGGTCAGAGAAAGACCTTTGTTCAGCCCAGGATTCCAGACGGATGCCGACTCCTCCCAGGGAAAAGGCTCCCAGGACAGAAAGCGATTGTTCCATTTCTAGTGTTAATGGGGGCCCGTCATTGGCATCTGAGAGCCAGAGGTTGCCTCCTTTTCCCTGGGCGCAAAGCACGACAGTGCGTGCCAAGTTCTGGTCCCAGAAAGTGCCATTTTACAGCCCAGAATTCCAGACCAATGAAGACTCCTCCCAGGGAAAAGGTGCCAGGACAGAAAGCCATTGTGCTTTTTGTAAAGGTAATGGGGCCCCATCATTGGCACCTGAGAGCCCAAGACTGCCACCTTTTCCCTGGACGCAAAGCTCGATGGTGCGTTCCACTTGCGGATCCAGGAAAGTGCCGATTCCCAGACCAGAAATCCAAACCGATGAAGATTCCTCCCTGGGAAAAGGTGCCAGGAAAGAAATCGAATTGTCCTTTTCTAGGGTCAATGGTGTCCCATCATTGGCACCTGAGAGTTCAGGGCTGCCACCTTTTCCCTGGGCGCAAACATCAACGGCGCGTACTACTTTCTTATCTGGGAAAGTACCATTTTTCAGCCCTCAATTCGAGACGGATGAAGAGTCCTGACAGGGAAGAGGCTCCCAAGACAGAAAGTGATTGTTCCATTTCTAGGGTTAATCGGGCCCCATCATTGGCACCTGAGAGCCCAAGGTTGCCTCCTATACCCTGGGCGCAAAGCTCGACAATGCGTGCTATGTGAGGGTCCGGGAAATTGCCGTTTCTAATTCCAGAATTCCAGACTGTTGAAGATTCCTCCCTGGGAATGGTGCCAGGACAGGAATGGATTTCTCCTTTTCAAAGAGTAATGGAGACCCATCATTGGCACCTGAGAGCCGAAGGCTGCAACCTTTTCCCGGAGTGCAAAGCTCGACGGTGCGTGCTACTTTCGGGTCCAGGAATGTGCTGTTTCTCATCCCAGAATTCCAGGCCTATGAAGATTTCTCCCAGGGAAAAGGTGCCAGGACAGAAAGCGATTGTGCCTTTTCTATGGTTAATCGGGCCCCAAAACTGACACCTGAGAGCCCAAGGCTGCCACCTTTTAACTGGGTGCAAAGCTCGACGGTGCATACCCTGTGCGGGTCCGGGAAAGGGCCGTTTTTCAGCCCAGAATTCCAGACGGAAGTCGATTCCTCTCTGGGAAACGGTGTCAGGACAGAAAGCCATTGTGCCTTTTCTAGGGGTAATGGGGTCCCATCATTGGCACCTGAGAGCCCAAGGCTGCAACCTTTTCCCTGGGAGCAAATGTCGATGGCGCGTGGCACTTGCAAGTCCGGGAATGTGTCGTTTCTCATCCCAGAATTCCTGGCCAGCGAAGATTTCTCCCCGGGAAAATGTGCCAGGACAGAAAGTGATTGTGCCTTTTCTAGGGGTAATGGGGCCCCAAAATTGGCAGCTGAGAGCCAAGGGCTGCCACCTTTTCCCTGTCGAAAAGCTTGACGGTGCGTGCCACATGCGGGTAAGGGAAAGAGTCGTTTTCAGCCCAGAATTCCAGAGCGATGAATATTCCTCCCAGGGAAAAAGTGCCAGGACAGAAAGCGATTGTTCTTTTTCTAGGGGTAATGGGGCCCCATCATTGCCACCTGAATACCCAAGGCTGCCACCTTTTCCCTGGGTGCAAAGCTTGACGGTGCGTACCCTGTGCGAGTCCGGGAAAGTGCCATTTTTCAGCCCTGAATTCCAGACAGATGAAGACTCCTCACAGGGAAAAGGCTCCCAGGACAGAAAGCGATTGTTCTTTTTCTAGGGGTAATGGGGCACCATCATAGGCACCTGGGAGTCCAAGGCTACCACCTTTTACCTGGGCGCAAAGCTCACCGGTGCGTTCCACTTGCGGGTCCGGAGAAGTGCCGTTTTTCAGCCCAGAATTCCAGACGGACGAAAATTCCCCCCAGGGAAAAGGTGCCAGGACAGAAAGCGATTGTTATTTATCTAGTGTTAACGGGGACCCATCACTGGCACCTGAGAGCCCAAGGCTGCCACCTTTTCCCTGGGTCCAAAGCTAGATGGTGCCTGCCACGTGCGGGTCAGAGAAAGCGCTTTGTTCAGCCCAGAATTCCAGACGGATGACGACTCCTCCCAGGGAAAAGGCTCCCAGGACAAAAAACGATTGTTCAATTTCTAGTGTTAATGGGGGCCCGTCATAGGCATCTGAGAGCCAGAGGTTGCCTCCTTTTCTCTGGGTGCAAAGCTCGACACTGCGTGCCACATGCTGGTCCCAGAAATTGCCGTTTCTCATTCCAGAATTCCAGACCGATGAAGATTCCTCCCTGGGAAAAGGTGCCAGGACAGGAATCGATTTCTCCTTTTCTAGGCTTAATGGGACCCCATCATTGGCACCTGAGAGCCCAAGGCTGCCACCTTTTCCCTGGGAGCAAATGTCGACCGCGCGTGCCACAGGCGTGTCCGGGGAAGTCCCATTTTTCAGCCCAGAATTCCAGACGGACGAAGATACCTCCCAGGGAAAAGGTGCCGGGTCAGAAATCGAATTGTCCTTTTCTAGGGTCAATGGTGCCCCATCATTGGCACCTCAGAGTTCAAGGCTGCCACCTTTTCCGTGGGCGCAAACATCAACGGCACGTACCACTTTCTTGTCTGGGAAAGTGCCGTTTTTCAGCCCAGAATTCCAGACGGATGAAGACTCCTCACAGGGAAGAGGCTCTCAGGACAGAAAGCAATTGTCCCATTTCTAGGGTTAATCGGGCCCCATCATTGGCACCTGAGAGCCCAAGGTTGCCTCCTATACCCTGGGCGCAAAGCTCGACCATGCATGCTACGTGAGGGTCCGGGAAATTGCCGTTCCTCATTCCAGAATTCCAGACTGATGAAGATTCCTCCCTGGGAAAAGGTGCCAGGACAGGAATCGATTTCTCCTTTTCCAGGAGTAATGGGGACCCATCATTGGCACCTGAGAGCCCAAGGCTGCAACCTTTTCCCTGAGCGCAAAACTCGACGGTGTATGCCACTTGCGGGTCTAGGAATGTGCTGTTTCTCATCCCAGAATTCGAGGCCGATGAAGATTTCTCCCAGGGAAAAGGTGCCAGGACAGAAAGCGGTTGTGCCTTTTCTAGGGTTAATGGGGCCCCAAAATTGACACCTGAGAGCCCAAGGCTGCCACCTTTTCCCTGTGCGCAAAGCTTGACGGAGCGTTCCACGTGCGTGTCGGGGAAAGTGGCATTTTTCAGCCCAGAATTCCAGACCTATGAAGATTCCTCATAGGGAAAAGGTGCCAGGAGACAAAGCCATTGTGTATTTTGTAATGCTAATTGGGCCCCATCATTGGCACCTGAGAACCCAAGGCTGACACCTTTTCGCTGGGTGCAAAGCTCGACGGTGCGTACCCTGTGCGGGTCCGGGAAAGGGCCGTTTTTCAGCCCAGAATTCCAGACAGACAAAGATTCCTCTTTGGGAAAAGGTGTCAGGACAGAAAGCCATTGTGCCTTTTCTAAGGGTAATCGAGCCCCATCTTTGGCACCTGAGAGCCCAGGGCTGCCACCTTTTCCGTGGGCGCAAATGTCAACGGCGCGTGCCACTTGCAAGTCCGGGAATGTGCCGTTTCTCATCCCAGAATTCCAGGCCAGTCAAGATTTCTCCCTGGGAAAAGATGCCAGGACAGAAAGCCATTGTGCCTTTCCTAGGGTGTAATTGTTTGACCCATGGCTTCCCCAGTAACCATTGTATCTAAGGAAGTTACAAGTATTCCACACGTGTCTTCCACGTAGCAGTGGGGGAGTGGTTTTCGTTTAGCTTCCCTTCCTTGGCTGAGGAGCTGGAGGGAGGTGGTTGAAGCCTGGTCCCTCCGGTGCCTGGTGGTTCTCCTGTCCTGGGTGAGATTGTTTCATTCTTGTTCCCCTTCCTTGAGGTTTTTAATTGTGTTTCTTTTGATTCATTCGGTTTCTTTGGGTTGGGTTGGTGTCTTCCCTATTTCCCAGCTAATCAATTCCCTTTTCTCCCTTCCCCTCTCCCCTGGGAGGTGGGATCCTATGTGTTGTGTATACAGTGTGGTTTGTAAATGTTAGTAAATATAATTTATTCTTTTTATTCAGTTCAGTTTCTTTAGAGTGCGTTTCTTTTCAGGTTTTTTTTCCTTTCCTTTGCTGGGAAGGTTCTGGGAGGGGGAAGGGGGGGGCCAGTCCAGGGTTGGCAACAGCTAGGCCAAA
This sequence comes from Pithys albifrons albifrons, assembly GCF_047495875.1. Taxonomy (NCBI): domain Eukaryota; kingdom Metazoa; phylum Chordata; class Aves; order Passeriformes; family Thamnophilidae; genus Pithys; species Pithys albifrons. The sequence goes on from NC_092493.1 coordinate 716,099, forward strand.
CCTTCGACATTATTGGAGGTTCCACCGAGATACTGACCTTGAATTGTTTTTAAACAGTTCTCTGTTTAGAGAACAGTGGCCGGGAGAACTGCCAACTGAAGTGGTATTATCAAAAGAGTATCTTGTTGATATAAACACGGTTTTTTGTTTGGGAACAGAGGACTCAGGCATAAGGTAAACAATAGAAAGAATGGTTTTCACCCTTTTTAGCAAGTACCTGAGAGGTACCAGAGGAGGTCAGTCCAACCATGCTGGCATGGCCTGGCAGTCTCTTGTAGTGAAAGGCCTCCTGTTAAGTGTCTTTCTATTCTGTTACACACTGATGGTGCTAATGCTTACTCCCACTCTGAGAGGTCTCCTAGGGACATACCTAGGTCTGCCTGATAATTGTCATCCATGTAAGGCCCTCCTGAATCTTGACATTAAAGGCCTGTTAAATTATGACATTAATGGACTATTGAGAGAGATCCCTACTGTTACAATTGTTCCCAGTTATTACCTAAATTGTATTGTGACAGCACTAGTGTTTATGAGGGTAATGGAACTGTTGTATAAGATTGGAAGAATGCTGGCACTTTGTTGCTTCCCTTGTTTTAGACCTAAGAAAGGCTATGCCTCTGGGGGACTCGCTGGAACTTTGGAAGGGGCTTCGGACAGGCCAGTCCCTGGATGGGATGGGGCTTGGTCGAATCTCGGTAAAGTGCTAGGGCGTATCTCACCCTCCGCTCTTTGGAGGTTCACGTCAGAAGAAGTGTGTGACTCTGCTGAGGTGGCCCGCTGTTTATCAGAAGAGTGTTTTTCCTATGAGGACCCGTATACGCGCGTCTCTGCTTTGTGTTGGGGCCTGGCTAGTGCTTATCGATGTGCCATAGACTACTGTCACTGGCTTGAGGACAGGATAGAATATGGAGATATGCCATCCGAGACCTGTGCAGTCCCCGTTCAGGCTACCGAAAGTGAAGTCCAAACACAGCATGAGGTCGATGTTGTTTCTGAAGAGACCCAAACTCCAGTAGCTGAAAATAATACAGCCTCCGACCGATCTGTAGAAACCCAAACTCAAGCTGCAGACCCGGACATGGCCATTCCTGCTGTCCCTTCTACAACCACAGCTGAAACTCGGACGCAGGCTGAAGCAAATACAGTCCCTGTTTGCTCGACAGAAACCCAGATTCAGGCTGCAAATCCGGACAAGGCCATTCCTGCTGTCCCTTCTACAACCACAGCTGAAACTCGGACGCAGGCTGAAGCAAATACAGTCTCTGTTTGCTCGACAGAAACCCAGACTCAGGCTGCAAATCTGGACAAGGCCATTCCTGCTGTCCCCGCTACAACCACAGCTGAAACCCAGACGCAAGCTGAAGCTAATACAGCTTCCAGTTGCTCCGTAGAAATTCAGACTCAAGCCGTAGATCTGGAGGTTGCCATCTCTATTAAGTCTGCTAAGACCACAGTTGAAGCTCAGACTCAGGCTGACGTCAATACAGCTTCTATTCGCTCTGTGGAAACTCGTACTCAAGCTGCAGATCTGGAAGCAGCCATTTCTACTAAACCCACCAAGACCACAGTCGAAGCTCAAACTCAAGCCAATGTGGATACAGTTCCTATTCGCTCTGTGGGACCTCAAACTCAAGTTACGGACCGGAAGATTATCATTGCCCCCATAAAGAAGAAAACAACGAGGACAAAGGAGACTACAAAACCCATAGAGCCACCTCCGCAATTGGAACAAGAAGAAGAAGAAGAGGAACAAGAAGAAGAAGAAAAAGAAGAAGAAGAAGAAGTAGACGAAGAAGCAGCTGCGAGAGAGGAAGAAACTACTGTGACGATGGAAGGAGCGACGGCACAAGAGGAAAGAATAGTCACAGTAGAAGAGGGAGCAGCTGCCAGAGAAGGAGGAGTGGTCACAAGGGATGGGGCACACCTAATGGGACTGGGGGCACGCCCAAAAGAGACCAGAGGCATGCCTGGAGAAAGGAAAGGGACGGTGCGAGCATCCTGGGATAGAATAACATTCGACGATTGGTGCTCTGACTACACACGCAAGTACCCAGTGGAGGAAGAGAGGAGGTCAACGCGCTTCTGACAGCCTGAGGAAGGACCGTTTCAGCCTCTCCAAAGGCAACCCTCCCTTGGAAGTATGATTCCGCCTCCCCATACTAGACCTACATTTGAGGGAATAGATGACCGGGGAAGGCCCTTACCCCGGCCTTCCAAGGACTATGTGCTACCTCCATTCATCAGACCTGATGAACAACGCAGGAGCTCCCTTTCACGGGGTGCACGAGCTAGGAGTCTTTCCCCACGGCTCGAACGAAGTAGAAGTCTCTCTCCACAGCGTGGGCGACGTAGGAGCCCATCCTCCCGGAGTGAACCCCATAGAAGCTCGTCCTCACGGCGCGAACAATCCTCATCTTCACGTGAGAGGGTCAGAAAGGAAGTGAGAGAGGTTCCACGAAGGAGTGGAGGAGTAAAAACACAGGTAGAGAGAATAGTACGTGGGAGAGATGGACAGGAAATAATGAGGGAAAGTGAAATTATACGATCATTGACCCCAAAGGAGATTCGAGATATACGAAGGGATTACAGTCGGTGGCCCGATGAACGCATCCTCACCTGGCTGGTGCGATGTTGGGACCAGGGGGCCAGTAGTCATGTGCTGGAAGGTCATGAAGCACAACAATTGGGATCTCTTGCCCGAGACCGTGAAATAGAACAGGAAATGGGACAGGGGGAGATGGCATCCAGTCTCTGGACCCGAATCCTCCGTGCCGTGAGGGCAAGATACCCATTTAAAGAGTATTTGGTGAGTGCTCCGAGAGAGTGGAATACTGCAGAAGAAGGCATCCAGTATCTGCGGGAACTGGCCATGCTGGAGATTATATACTCTGATCCAAATTACTATGACATCTTGGTCCCAGAGAAGATGCCATGCACACAGCCGATGTGGGATAAGGTGATGAATGGGGCCCCTAAGTCTTATATGCCATGTCTGATATCTGCATACCCTCTAAGTATGGACGAGAATGAGATACACCTTGACAGAATGTGTCACTGGATACGGAGAATATCGGAAACCATGAGGGTCCCCTCTAACTACCAGCATTCTTCCCTCTACAGTGGGGAAAGGGTAGGGAGGAATCCTAGACGCTCTGTGTATGAAGAAGAACCTAGAGGCAAAGGTTCTATAGGTCACAAAGAAAGGTCTCGTTCTCGTTCTCATTCAAGTTCCTGTTCTCGTTCTCGGTCCCGTTCCCGTTCTTGGTCACCTCATGCAGCACGAGGGAGAACTAGAGGCCACCAGAGGAATACTAGACGCTCTGTGTATGAAGAAGAACCTAGACGCAGACGTTCTAGAGATCGCAAAGAAAGGTCTCGTTCTTATTCTCGTTCCAGTTCTCGTTCTCGTTCCCGTTCCCGTTCTCGGTCATCTCATGCAGCACAAGAGAAAATTGGAAGCCCCGGGAGTAAGACACAGAGTGAGCGTAGTGTCTTATGGACTGTTCTGCGCGAACTAGGGGAAAACATGAAGAAATGGCACGGTGAACCCACCTCTAAACTTAGAGCCCGAGTGCAAGAATTAAAACAGAAAGTAGCTGGCAAGAAAGCTGTCCACATAGTTGAAGCAAAGACCCCGGAAAAGAAACATCGATCTCCGAGACGCAAAAGAAACAACTCCCCCCATGCTGATGAAGGGGCCTCTGACAGAGCATCGCACACGTCAGATGGAGAGTGCTCCGAGCAGGAACAACAATAGAGGGGCCCTGCCTCCTGCCAGGAGGAGGAGAGGGACGAGGATGATAATCGGGTTTACTGGGCTGTGTGGGTTCGATGGCCTGGCACATCGGATCCTCAGAAATATCGAGCTTTGGTAGATACTGGTGCCCAATGTACATTAATGCCATCAGAACATGAGAGTACAGAGACTGTATCTATTTCTGGAGTAACCGGAGGGTCTCAGGACCTGTCGGTGGTAGAGGCTGACATGAGCCTAACAGGAGACCAATGGGAAAAGCATTCCATTGTGACAGGACCAGAAGCCCCTAGCATTCTTGGTATGGACTATTTAAAAAGAGGACACTTTAAGGACCCGAAGGGGTACCGGTGGGCTTTTGGTGTAGCTACAGTGATTGAAGGAGAATCCAAACAGTTGTCTACTCTCCCTGGTCTCTCAGAAGACCCTTCTGCTGTGGGATTACTCCGTGTCAAAGATCAAGAAGTACCGATGGCCACTGCAACTGTACATAGGCGACAGTATCGTACAAACCGAGATGCTGTGATTCCCATCCATAAAATGATCAGGAAGCTGGAGAGCCAAGGGGTGGTCAGCAGAACACACTCACCCTTCAACAGCCCTATCTGGCCTGTACGTAAATCAGATGGAGAATGGAGACTGACTGTGGACTATCGTGGCCTGAATGAAGTTACGCCACCGCTGAGTGCTGCTGTGCCAGATATGTTGGAGCTCCAGTATGAGTTGGAGTCCAAAGCAGCAAAGTGGTATGCCACTATTGACATTGCTAATGCATTCTTCTCCATTCCTCTGGCACCAGAGTGCAGGCCACAGTTTGCTTTCACCTGGAGGGGCGTGCAGTACACCTGGAACCAATTGCCCCAGGGGTGGAAACACAGTCCAACCATTTGTCATGGGCTGATCCAGGCCACATTGGAGAAGGGTGAGGCCCCAGAACACATCCAGTATATTGATGATGTCATTGTATGGGGAGACACAGCAGAAGAAGTCTTCAAAAAAGGATGGAAGATTATTCAGATTCTCCTCAAAGCCGGTTTTGCCATCAAAAAGAGCAAGGTCAAGGGACCTGCCAGAGAGATTCAGTTCCTCGGGGTGAAATGGCAAGATGGACGTCGCCAGATTCCAACCGACGTCATCAATAAGATTGTAGCAATGGCTCCACCGACTAACAAGAAAGAGACCCAAGCGTTTCTGGGAGCCATAGGCTTCTGGCGAATGCACATCCCAGAGTACAGCCAGATCGTGAGCCCTCTCTATTTTGTGACCCGTAAAAAGAACATTTTCCAATGGGGTCCTGAACAACAACAGGCTTTCAAGCAGATCAAGCAAGAAATCGCACATGCCGTGGCTCTTGGACCAGTCAGGACGGGACCAGATGTGAAGAATGTACTTTACTCCACAGCTGGAGATAAAGGTCCCTCCTGGAGCCTCTGGCAAAAGGTGCCTGGTGAGACACGAGGGCGACCACTTGGTTTCTGGAGCCGAAGCTACAGAGGCTCTGAGGCCAATTACACCCCTATGGAGAAGGAAATCCTAGCGGCATATGAAGGCATACGAGCAGCCTCAGAGGTAATTGGTACTGAAGCCCAGCTTTTCCTGGCACCTCGACTACCAGTGTTAAGCTGGATGTTCAAAGGAAAAGTGCCCCCTACACACCATGCTACCGATGCCACGTGGAGCAAGTGGATTGCTTTGATTACACAACGTGTTCGAATTGGGAGCTCGAATCGCCCTGGAATTCTAGAAATTATAACCAATTGGCCTGAAGGTGGGGACTTCAGCCTGGCAGATGAAGAAGAGGAAGAGTCAGTGAGTCGAGCTGAAGAAGCTCCACCATATAATCAGCTGCCAGATGAAGAGACACGCTACGCCCTTTTCACTGATGGTTCTTGCCGTATTGTAGGGAGGAGCCGGAAGTGGAAAGCAGCTGTGTGGAGTCCCACCCGACGGGTGGCAGAAGCCACTGAGGGGAAAGGCGAATCGAGTCAGTTCGCAGAACTCAAAGATGTCCAACTGGCCCTAGACATTGCAGAAAGAGAAGGATGGCCAAGGCTCTACTTGTACACCGACTCATGGATGATAACAAATGCTCTCTGGGGATGGCTAGACCGGTGGGAGAAGATGAATTGGAGGCGTAGAGGGAAGCCCATCTGGGCTGCAGATCTGTGGCAAGACATTGCTGCCAGAGTAAAGAAATTGAACGTGAGAGTCCGCCATGTAGATGCCCATGTGCCCAAAGGTCGAGCTAACGAGGAACAAGATAATAACAGACAGGCAGACCGAGCTGCACAGATTGAGGTGTCACAAGTAGACCTCGATTGGCAGCAAAAGGGAGAATTGTTCCTAGCTCAATGGGCCCATGATGCTTCAGGTCATCAAGGCCGGGATGCAACCTATAAATGGGCACGAGACCGAGGGGTGGATTTAACCATGGACACTATCTCCCAGGTTATCCGCGATTGTGAAACCTGTGCCGCCATTAAGCAGGCAAAAAGATTGAAGCCCCTTTGGTATGGTGGACGCTGGGACAAGTATAAATACGGAGAGGCCTGGCAGGTTGACTACATCACATTGCCACAGACTAGCCAAGGTAAGCGCTATGTGCTTACCATGGTGGAAGCGACCACCGGATGGTTAGAGACATATTCAGTACCACATGCAACAGCCCGGAATACTATCTTGGGCCTTGAGAAACAGGTCCTGTGGAGGCATGGCACTCCAGATCGCATTGAGTCAGATAATGGGACTCATTTCAAGAACAATCTAGTGGCCACTTGGGCACGGGAGCATGGTATTGAATGGGTATATCACATTCCATATCATGCACCTGCTGCTGGAAAGGTTGAAAGGTGCAATGGACTATTAAAAACAACTCTGAAGGCACTAGGTGGAGGAACCTTCAAGAACTGGGATAAGCATTTAGCCAAGGCCACCTGGTTGGTTAACACCAGAGGCTCTGTCAATCGAGCTGGTCCTGCCCAAGCAGAATCCCTCCACACGGTAGATGGAGACAAAGTTCCAGCGATTCACTTGAGAGGCATGTTAGGGAAATCTGTCTGGATTACCCCTCCCTCGGGCCAAGACAAACCCATTCGTGGGATTGTTTTTGCCCAAGGGTCCGGAAACACCTGGTGGGTAATGAGGAAAGATGGTGAGATCCAGTGTGTGCCCCAAGGCAATCTAGCCTTGGGGAAGAACTAATTATGTGCTTTGAGTTGTGTTTTGCAGGAAATCAGACACGAGATGAGAAAAAACCCAAACAAAGCCGGTATTGGTATCCCATGATGTCCAACGATAAGGCAGCCCTAAACTGTGGAATAGGCCTCAACTTGGAACTGTGACTCTAACCAAAAGGCAATGGACTAAAGCTGAACTGATGCTGGTGTTGATCCTTGATGACAAGACATCTGCCTTGAAGGACTGCATATGGACTATATATATATATATATATGTGTGTGTGGGATATAAGTAAATGCAATAATACAAAGATTGCGTGGAAAGACCAGTGTGGAATAAGGGGTGGAGAATGTAATGGTTTGACCCATGGCTTCCCCAGTAACCATTGTATCTAAGGAAGTTACAAGTATTCCACACGTGTCTTCCACGTAGCAGTGGGGGAGTGGTTTTCGTTTAGCTTCCCTTCCTTGGCTGAGGAGCTGGAGGGAGGTGGTTGAAGCCTGGTCCCTCCGGTGCCTGGTGGTTCTCCTGTCCTGGGTGAGATTGTTTCATTCTTGTTCCCCTTCCTTGAGGTTTTTAATTGTGTTTCTTTTGATTCATTCGGTTTCTTTGGGTTGGGTTGGTGTCTTCCCTATTTCCCAGCTAATCAATTCCCTTTTCTCCCTTCCCCTCTCCCCTGGGAGGTGGGATCCTATGTGTTGTGTATACAGTGTGGTTTGTAAATGTTAGTAAATATAATTTATTCTTTTTATTCAGTTCAGTTTCTTTAGAGTGCGTTTCCTTTCAGGTTTTTTTTCCTTTCCTTTGCTGGGAAGGTTCTGGGAGGGGGAAGGGGGGGGCCAGTCCAGGGTTGGCAACAGCTAGGCCAAACCTGCGACATAGGGTTAATGGGGCCCCAAAATTGGCAGCTGAGAGCCCAGGGCTGCCACCTTTTCCCTGAGGGCAAAGCTTGACGGTGTGTGCCACATGCGGTTAAGGGAAAGAGCCGTTTTCAGCCCAGAATTCCAGAGCGATGAAGATTCCTCCCAGGGAAAGGTGCCAGGACAGAAAGCGATTGTTCTTTTTCTAGGGGTAAATGGGGCCCCATCATTGGCACCTGAGAGCCCAAGGCTGCCACCTGTTGCCTGGGCGCAAAGCTCGACGGTGTCTAAATTGTGCGGGTTTGGGGCAGTGCCATTTTTGAACTCAGATTTCCAGACGGACAAAGATTCCTCCCTGGGAAAATGTGCCAGGACAGAAAGGAAGTGTTATTTTTCTAGTGTTAACGGGGCCCCATCATTGGCACCTGAGAGCCCAAGGCTGCCACCTTTTGCCTGGGCGCAAATGTCTACGGCGCGTGCCACTTGCTGGTCCGGGGAAGTGCCATTTTTCAGCCCAGAATTCAAGACGGACGAAGACACCTCCCAGGGAAAAGGTGCCAGTTCAGAAATAGAATTGTCCTTTTCTAGGGTCAATGGCGCCCCATCATTGCCACCTCAGAGTTCAAGGCTGCCACCTTTTCCGTGGTCACAAACATCAACGGCACGTACCACTTTCTTGTCTGGGAAAGTGCTGTTTTTCAGCCCTTAATTCCAGACGGATGAAGACTCCTCACAGGGAAGAGGCTCCCAGAACAGAAAGCGATTGTTCCATTTCTAGGGTTAATCAGGCCCCATCATTGGCACCTGAGAGCCCAAGTTTGCCTCCTATACCCTGGGTGCAAAGCTCGACCATGCGTGCTACGTGAGGGTCCGGGAAATTGCCGTTTCTCATTCCAGAATTCCAGACCAATGAAGATCCCTCCCTGGGAAAAGGTGCCAGGACAGGAATCGATTTCTCCTTTTCTAGGAGTAATGGGGACCCATCATTGACACCTGAGAGCCGAAGGCTGCAACCTTTTCCCTGAGCGCAAAGCTCGACGGTGCGTGCCACTTTCGGGTCCAGGAATGGGCTGTTTCTCATCCCAGAATTCGAGGCCGATGAAGATTTCTCCCAGGGAAAAGGTGCCAAGGCAGAAAGCAATTGTGCCTTTTCTATGGTTAATGGGGCCCCAAAATTGGCAGCTGAGAGCCCAGGGCTGCCACCTTTTCCCTGGGCGCAAAGCTCGACGGTGCGTGCCACATGCGGGTAAGGGAAAGAGCCGTTTTCAGCCCTGAATTCCAGACGGATGAAGACTCCTCACAGGGAAAAGGCTCCCAGGACAGAAAGCGATTGTTCCATTTCTAGGGTTAATCGGGCCCCATCATTGGCACCTGAGAGCCCAAGTTTGCCTCCTATACCCTGGGTGCAAAGCTCGACCGTGCGTGCTACGTGAGGGTTCGGGAAAGAGCCGTTTCTCATTCCAGAATTCCAGACCGATGAAGATTCCTCCCAGGGAAAAGGTGCCAGGATAGGAATTGATTACTCCTTTTCTAGGCTTAATGGGACCCCATCATTGGCACCTGAGAGCCCAAGGCTGCCACCTTTTCACTGCTAGCAAATGTTGACGGCGCGTGCCACTGGCGGGTCCGGGGAAGTGCCATTTTTCAGCCCAGAATTCCAGACGGACGAAGATACCTCCCAGGGAAAAGGTCCCAGGTCAGAAATCGAATTGTCCTTTTCTAGGTCAATGGTGCCCCATCATTGGCACCTGAGAGTTCAAGGCTGCCACCTTTTCCCTGGGCGCAAAGCTCGACGGTGCGTGCCACATGCGGGTAAGGGAAAGAGCCGTTTTCAGCCCACAATTCTAGAGCGATGAAGATTCCTCCCAGGGAAAAGTTGCCAGGACAGAAAGCGATTGTTCATTTTCTAGGAGTAATGGGGCCCTATCATTGGCACCTGAGACCCCAAGGCTTCCAACTTTTGCCTGGGCGCAAAGTTAGATGGTGCCTGCCACGTACAGGTCAGAGAAGTGCTTTGTTCAGCCCAGAATTCCAGACGGATGACGACTCCTCCCAGGGAAAAGGCTCCCAGAACAAAAAACGATTGTTCAATTTCTAGACTTAATGGGGGCCCGTCATTGGCATCTGAGAGCCAGAAGTTGCCTCCTTTTCTCTGGGTGCTAAGCTCGACACTGCGTGCCACATGCTGGTCCCAGAAATTGCCGTTTCTCATTCCAGAATTCCAGACCGATGAAAATTCCTCCCAGGGAAAAGGTGCCAGGACAGGAATCGATTTCTCCTTTTCTAGGCTTAATGGGAACCCATCATTGGCACCTGAGAGCCCAAGGCTGCCACCTTTTCCCTGGGAGCAAATGTCGACGGTGCGTGCCACTGGTGGGTCATGGGAAGTGCCATTTTTCAGCCCAGAATCCCAGACGGACGAAGATACCTCCCAGGGAAAAGGTGCCAGGTCAGAAATCGAATTGTCCTTTTCTAGGGTCAATGGTGCCCCATCCTTGGCACCTCAGAGTTCAAGGCTGCCACCTTTTCCGTGGGCGCAAACATCAACGGCACGTACCACTTTCTTGTCTGGGAAAGTGCCGTTTTTCAGCCCAGAATTCCAGACGGATGAAGACTCCTCACAGGGAAGAGGCTCCCAGGACAGAAAGTGATTGTTCCATTTCTAGGGTTAATCGGGCCCCATCATTGGCACCTGAGAGCCCAAGGTTGCCTCCTATACCCTGGGCGCAAAGCTCGACCATGCGTGCTACGTGAGGGTCCGGGAAATTGCCGTTCCTCAATCCAGAATTCCAGACCGATGAAGATTCCTCCCTGGGAAAAGGTGCCAGGACAGGAATCGATTTCTCCTTCTCTAAGAGTAATGGGGACCAATCATTGGCACCTGAGAGCCGAAGGCTGCAACCTTTTCCCTGAGCGCAAAGCTCGACGGTGTATGCCACTTGCGGGTCTAGGAATGTGCTGTTTCTCATCCCAGAATTTGAGGCCGATGAAGATTTCTCCCAGGGAAATGGTGCCAGGACAGAAATCGAATTGTCCTTTTTTAGGGTTAATGGGGCCCCAAAATTGACACCTGAGAGCCCAAGGCTGCCCCCTTTTCCCTGGGCGCAAAGCTGGACGGAGAGTTCCACGTGCGTGTCGGGGAAAGTGCCATTTTTCAGCCCAAAATTCCAGACCTATGAAGATTCCTCAGAGGGAAAAGGTGCCAGGAGACAAAGCCATTGTGTATTTTGTAACGCTAATTGGGCCCCATCATTGGCACCTGAGAGCCCAAGGCTGCCCCCTTTTCCCTGGGTGCAAATGTCAACGGCGCGTGCCACTTGCAAGTCCGGGAATGTGCCGTTTCTCATCCCAGAATTCCAGGCCAGCAAAGATTTCTCCCTGGGAAAAGGTGCCAGGACAGAAAGCGATTGTGCCTTTTCTAGGGTTAATGGGGCCCCAAAATTGGCAGCTGAGAGCCCAGGGCTGCCACCTTTTCCCTGGGCGCAAAGCTCGACGGTGTGTTCCACATGCGGGTAAGGGAAAGAGCCGTTTTCAGCCCAGAATTCCAGAGCGATGAAGATTCCTCCCAGGGAAAAGGTGCCAGGAGAGAAAGCGATTGTTCTTTTTCTAGGGGTAAATGGGGCCCCATCATTGGCACCTGAGAGCCCAAGGCTGCCACCTTTTCCCTGGGCGCAAAGCTCGACGGTGCGTTCCACTTGCAGGTCCGGGGAAGTGCCGTTTTTCAGCCCAGAATTCCAGACGGACAAAAATTCCTCCCAGGGAAAAGGTGCCAGGACAGAAAGCGATTGTTATTTATCTAGTGTTAACGGGGACCCATCACTGGCACCTGAGAGCCCGAGGCTGTCACCTCTTCCCTGGGCGCAAAGCTAGATGGTGCCTGCCACGTGCAGGTCAGAGAAAGTGCTTTGTTCAGCCCAGAATTCCAGACGGATGACGACTCCTCCCAGGAAAAAGGCTCCCAGGACAGAAAGCGATTGTTTCATTTCTAGTCTGAATGGGGGCCCGTCATTGGCATCTGAGAGCCAGAGGTTGCCCTTTTTTCTATGGGCGCAAAGCACGACAGTGCGTGCCACATGCTGGTCCCAGAAAGTGCCATTTTACAGCCCAGAATTCCAGACCAATGAAGACTCCTCCCAGGGAAAAGGTGCCAGGACAGAAAGCCATTGTGCTTTTTGTAAAGGTAATGGGGCCCCATCATTGGCACCGGAGAGCCCAAGACTGCCACCTTTTCCCTGGACGCAAAGCTCGATGGTGCGTTCCACTTGCAGGTCCAGGAAAGTGCCGATTCTCAGACCAGAATTCCAAACCGATGAAGATTCCTCCCTGGGAAAAGGTGGCAGGACAGAAAGCCATTGTGCCTTTTGTAGGTGTAATGGGGCACCATCAATGGCAGCTGAGAGCCCGAGGCTGCCCCGTTTTCCCTGGGCGCAAAGCTCGACGGTGCGTACCTTGTGCGGGTTTGGGGCAGTGCCATTTTTGAACCCAGATTTCCAGACGGACGAAGATTCCTCCCTGGGAAAAGGTGCCAGGACAGAAAGCAAGTGTTATTTTTCTAGCGTAACGGGGCCCCATCATTGGCACCTGAGAGCCCAAGGCTGCCACCTTTTGCCTGGGCGCAAATGTCGAGGGTGCGTGCCACTTTCTTGTCTGGGAAAGTGCCATATTTTAGGCCAGAATTCTTGACAGATGAAGATTCCTCCCTGGGAAAAGGTGCCAGGACAGAAAGCGATTGTTCCATTTTCAGGCAAAATCGGGCCCTGTCATTGACACCTGAAAGCCCAAATTTCCCTCCTTTGACCTGGGAGCAAAGCTCGACGGTGCATGCTACGTGAGAGTCCGGGAAATTGCCGTTTCTCATTCCAGAATTCCAGACCGATGAAGATACCTCCCATGGAAAAGGTGCCAGGTCAGAATTTGAACTGTCCTTTTCTAGGGTCAGTGGTGCCCCATCATTGGCACCTGAGAGTTCCAGGCTGCCATCTTTTCCATGGACGCAAACATCAACGGCGCGTACCACTTTCTTGTCTGGGAAAGTGCCGTTTTTCAGCCCTGAATTCCAGACGGATGAAGACTCCTCACAGGGAAGAGGCTCCCAGGACAGAAAGCGATTGTTCCATTTCTAGGGTTAATCGGGCCCCATCATTGGCACCTGAGAGCCCAAGGTTGCCTCCTATACCCTGGGCGCAAAGCTCGACCATGCGTGCTACGTGATGGTCCGGGAAATTGCCGTTTCTCATTCCAGAATTCCAGACCGATGAAGATTCCTCCCTGGGAAAAAGTGCCAGGACAGGAATCGATTTCTCCTTTTCTAAGAGTAATGGGGCTCCATCATTGGCACCTGAGAGCCGAAGGCTGCAACCTTTTCCCTGAGCGCAAACCTCGACGGAGCGTGCCACATTCCTGCCAGGGAAAGTGTAGTTTTTCAGCCCAGATTTCCAGACAGACGAAGATTCCACCCTGGGAAAAGCTGCCAAGACAGAAAGCGATTTTTACATTTCCTCGGTTAATGGGGCCCCATCACTGGAACCGGAGAGTCCAAGGCTGACACCTTTTCCCTGAGCGGAAAGCCTGACGGTGCCTACCACATGCAGTTTTTAAAGCCCAAAATTCCAGAGGGACGATGATTCCTCCCTGGGAAAAGGTGCCAGGACAGAAAGGGTATGTTCCATTTCTTGGGTTAATGGGGCCCCATCATTGGCACCTGAGAGCCCAAGGCTGCCACCTTTTTCCTGGGCTCAAAGATCGACGGAGCGTGCAAAGTGCTGGTTTTTTAGCCCAGAATTCCAGACGGATGAAGATTCCTGCCAGGGAAAATGTGCCAGGACAGAAAGCGATTGTTACTTTTCTAGTGTCAATGCAGCCCCATCTTTGGCAGCTGAGACCCCAAGGCTGCCATCTTTTCCCTGGGCTAAAAGCTCACGGAGCGTGCCAACTGCGGGTCCGGGAACCTGCCGTTTTTCAGCCCAGAATTCCAGACGGAAGATGATTCCTCCCAGGGAAAAGGTGCCAGGACAGAAAGCGATTTTTCCAATTCTAGGATAAATGCGGCCCCCTCATTGGCACCTGACAACCCAAGGCTGCCACCTTTTCCCTGATCTCAAAGCCCGACAGTGTGAGCCACTTGCTGGTTTTTCAGCCCAGAATTCCAGACGGATGATGATTCCTCCCAGGGAAAAGGTGCCAGGACAGAAAGCGAGGGTTCCTTTTCTAGTGTCAATGCAGCCCCATCTTTGGCAGCTGAGAGCCCAAGGCTGCCATTTTTTCCTTGGGCTCAAACCTCGATGGTGCATGTCATGCGCGGGTTTGGCAAATGACGTTTTTCATCCCAGAATTCCAGATGAATGAAGATTCCTCCCAGGGAAAACGTGCCATGACAGAAAGCGATTGTGCCATTTCTAAGAATAATGGGGCCCCATCATTGGCACATGAGAGCCGAAGGCTGCCACCTTTTCCCTGGGCGCAATGCCCGATGGTGTGTGCCACTTGCGGGTTTTTTAGCCCAGAATTCGAGACTGATAAAGATTCCTCGCAGGGAAAATGTGCCAGGACAGAAAGTGATTGTTATTTTTCTAGTGTTAATGCGGCCCCACTTTTGGCACCTGAGAGCCCAAGGCTGCCACCTTTTCCCTGGGCTCAAAGCTCGATGGAGCATGCCAAGTGCGGGTTAGGGAAAGTGCGGTTTTTCAGCCCCGAATTCCAGATGGACCAAGATACCTCCCAGGGAATAGGTACTAGCACAGAAAGTGATTGGGCCTTTTTCTAGGGGAAATGGGGCCCCATGATTGGCACCTGAGAGCCCAAGGCTGCCACCTTTTCCCTGGGCTCAAAGCTCGTCGGAGTGTGCCAGGTGCGGGTCAGGGTACGTGCCTTTTTTCAGCCCAGAATTCCAGACGGATGAAGATTCCTTCCAGGGAAAATGTGCCAGGACAGAAAGCGATTTTTACATTTCTTGGGTTAATGGGGCCCCATCATTGGCACCTTAGAGTCCAAGGCCGCCACCTTTTCCTTTGCCGCAAAGCCGGACAGTGCATGCCACATGCTGGTTTTTAAGCCCAGAATTCCAGACGGACGATGATTCCTCCCTGGGAAAAAATGCCAGGACAGAAAGGGATTGTTCCCTTTCTTGGGTTAATGGGGCCCCATCATTGCCACCTGAGAGTCCAAGACTGCCACCTTTTCCCTGGGCTCAAAGCTCGACGGAGTGTGCCAGGTGCGGTTCTGGGAAAGCGTAAATTTTCCACCAAGATTTCCAGACGGATGAAGATTCCTGCCAAGGAAAAAGTGCCAGGACAGAAAGTGTTTGTTCCTTTTCTAGGGTTAATGGGACCCCATCATTGGCACCTGAGAGATGAAGGCTGTCACCTTTTCCCTGGGCGCAAAGCCCGACGGTGCATGCCACATGCGGTTTTTTCAGCCCAGAATTCCAGACTAACGATGATTCCTCCCAGGGAAAAGGTGCCAGGACAGAAAGCGATTGTTCCAGGTCTAGGTTTAATGCGGCCCCCTCATTGGCATCTGAGAGCCCAAGCCTGTCACCTTTTCCTGGACGCAAAGCGCGACGGTGCGTGCCATTTGCGGGTTTTTCAGGCCAGATTTCCAGACGGATGAAGATTCCTCGAAGGGAAAATGTGCCAGGACAGAAAGCGATTGTTCTTTTTCTAGCATTAATGCAGCCCCATCTTTGGCACCTGAGAGCCCAAGGCTGTCACCTTTTCACTGGGCTCAAAGCCTGACGGTGCGTGCCACATGCCCTTTATTCAGCCCAGAATTCCAGACAGACGATGATTTCTCCCTGGGAGAAACTCGCCAGGACAGAAAGCGATTTTTCCTTTTCTAATGTGAATGGGGGCCCAGTCTCTGGCAGCTGAGAGCCCAAGGCTGCCACCTTTACCATGGGCTCAAAGCTCGACGGTGCAGGTCCGGGAAATGCCTTTTTTCATCCCAGAATTCCAGACTGATGAAGATTCCTCTCAGGGAAAAGGTGTCAGTACAGAAAGGGATTGTTCCTTTTCTAGGGTTAATGGGGCTCCATCATTGACACCTGAGAGCGCAAGACTGCCACCTTTTCCCTGGGGGCAAACCTCGACGGAGCGTACCACATTCGTGCCAGGGAAAGTGTAGTTTTTCAGCCCAGATTTCCGGACAGACGAAGATTCCACCCTGGGAAAAGCTGCCAAGACAGAAAGCGATTTTTACATTTCCTGGGTTAATGGGGCCCCATCATTGGCACCTGAGAGTCCAAGGCTGCAACCTTTTCCCTGGGCGGAAAGCCCAACGGTGCCTACCACATGCTGTTTTTTAAGTCCAGAATTCCAGCGGGATGATGATTCCTCCCTGGGAAAAGGTGCCAGGAAAGAAAGGGATTGTTCCATTTCTTGGGTTAATGGGGCCCCAAAATTGACACCTGAGAGCCCAAGGCTGCCACCTTTTCCCTGGGCGCAAAGCTCGAAGGAGCATTCCACATGCGGGTCCGGGAAAGTGCCATTTTTCAGCCCAGAATTCCAGACCTATGAAGATTCCTCAGAGGGAAAAGGTACCAGGAGACAAAGCCATTGTGTATTTTGTAATGCTAATTGGGCCCCATCATTGGCACCTGAGAGCCCAAGGCTGCCACCTTTTCCCTGGGTGCAAAGCTCGACGGTGCATACCCTGTGCGGGTCCGGGAAAGGGCCGTTTTTCAGCCCAGAATTCCAGACGGAAGTCGATTCCTCTCTGGGAAAAGGTGTCAGGACAGAAAGCCATTGTGCCTTTTCTAGGGGTAATGGGGCCTCATCTTTGGCACCTGAGAGCCCAAGGCTGCCACCTTTTCCCTGGGCACAAATGTCGACGGCGCTTGCCACTTGCAAGTCCGGGAATGTGCCGTTTCTCATCCCAGAATTCCAGGCCAGCGAAGATTTCTCCCTGGGAAAAGGTGCCAGGACAGAAAGTGATTGTGCCTTTTCTAGGGTTAATGGGGCCCCAAAATTGCCAGCTGAGAGCCCAGGGCTGCCACCTTTTCCCTGGGCGCAAAGCTCGACGGTGCGTGCCACATGCGGGTAAGGGAAAGAGCCCTTTTCAGCCCAGAATTCCAAACCAATGAAGACTCCTCCCAGGGAAAAGGTGCCAGGACAGAAAGCGATTGTGCTTTTTCTAGGGGTAATGGGGCCCCATCATTGGCACCTGAGAGCCCAAGGCTGCCACCATTTGCCTGGGCACAAAGCTCGACGGTGCGTTCCATTTGCAGGTCTCGGGAAGTGCCATTTTACAGCCCAGAATTCCAGACCAATGAAGATTCCTCCCAGGGAAAGGTGCCAGGACACAAAGCCATTGTGCTTTTTGTAAAGGTAATGGGGCCCCATCATTGGCACCTGAGAGCCCAAGACTGCCACCTTTTCCCTGGATGCAAAGCTCGATGGTGCGTTCCACTTGCGGGTCCAGGAAAGTGCCGATTCTCAGACCAGAATTCCAAACCGATGAAGATTCCTCCCTGGGAAAAGGTGCCAGGACAGAAAGCCATTGTGCCTTTTGTAGGGGTAATGGGGCACCATCATTGGCACCTGAGAGCCCAAGGCTGCCCCCTTTTCCCTGGGCGCAAAGCTCGACGGTGTGTACCTTGTGCGGGTTTGGGGCAGTGCCATTTTTGAACCCAGATTTCCAGACGGACGAAGATTCCTCCCTGGGAAAAGGTGCCAGGACAGAAAGCGTTATTTTTCTAGTGTTAACGGGGCCCCATCATTGGCACCTGAGAGGCCAAGGCTGCCACCTTTTCCCTGGGCGCAAAGCTAGATGGTGCCTGCCACGTGCAGGTCAGAGAAAGTGCTTTGTTCAGCCCAGGATTCCAGACGGCTGACGACTCCTCCCAGGGAAAAGGCTCCCTGGACAGAAAGCAATTGTTCCATTACTAATGTTAATGGGGGCCCGTCATTGGCATCTGAGAGCCAGAGGTTGCCTCCTTTTCCCCGGGCGCAAAGCACGACAGTGCGTGCCACGTGCTGGTCCCAGAAAGTGCCATTTTATAGCCCAGAATTCCAGACCAATGAAGACTCCTCCGAGGGAAAAGGTGCCAGGACAGAAAGCCATTGTGATTTTTGTAAAGGTCATGGGGCCCCATCATTGGCACCTGAGAGTCCAAGACTGCCACCTTTTCCCTGGACGCAAAGCTCGATGGTGCGTTCCACTTGCGGGTCCAGGAAAGTGCCGATTCTCAGAGCAGAATTCCAAACCGATGAAGATTCCTCCCTGGGAAAAGGTGCCAGGACAGAAAGCCATTGTGCCTTTTGTAGGGGTAATGGGGCACCATCATTGGCACCTGAGAGCCCAAGGCTGCCCCCTTTTCCCTGGGCGCAAAGCTCGACGGTGTGTACCTTGTGCGGGTTTGGGGCAGTGCCATTTTTGAACCCAGATTTCCAGACGGACGAAGATTCCTCCCTGGGAAAAGGTGCCAGGACAGAAAGCAAGTGTTATTTTTCTAGTGTTAACGGGGCCCCATCATTGGCACCTGAGAGCCCAAGCCTGCCACCTTTCGCAGGCCGCAAATGTCGCCGGCGCGTGCCACTTGCGGGTCCGGGGAAGTGCCATTTTTCAGCCCAGAATTCCAGACGGACGAAGACACCTCCCAGGGAAAAGGTGCCAGGTCAGAAATCGAATTGTCCTTTTCTAGGGTCAATGGTGCCCCATCATTGGCACCTGAGAGTTCAAGGCTGCCACCTTTTCCGTGGGCGCAAACATCAACGGCGCGTACCACTTTCTTGTCCGGGAAAGTGCCATTTTTCAGCCCTGAATTCCAGACGGATGAAGACTCCTCACAGGGAAGAGGCTCCCAGGACAGAAAGCGATTGTTCCATTTCTAGGGTTAATCGGGCCCCATCATTGGCACCTGAGAGCCCAAGGTTGCCTCCTATACCCTGGGCACAAAGCTCGACCATACGTGCTACGTGAGAGTCCGGGAAATTTCCGTTTCTCATTCCAGAATTCCAGACCGATGAAGATTCCTCCCTGGGAAAAGGTGCCAGGACAGGAATGGATTTCTCCTTTTCTAGGAGTAATGGGGACCCATCATTGGCACCTGAGAGATGAAGGCTGCAACCTTTTCCCTGAGCGCAAAGGTCGACGGTGCGTGCCACTTGCGGATCCAGGAATGTGCTGTTTCTCATCCCAGAATTTGAGGCCGATGAAGATTTCTCCCAGGGAAAAGGTGCCAGGACAGAAAGCAATTGTGCCTTTTCTATGGTTAATGGGGCCCCAAAATTGACACCTGAGAGCCCAACGCTGCCACCTTTTCCCTGGGCGCAAATCTCGACGGTGCGTTCCACTTCCGGGTCCGGGGAAGTGCCGTTTTTCAGTTCAGAATTCCAGACAGATGAAAATTCCTCCCAGGGAAAAGATGCCAGGACAGAAAGCGATTGTTATTTATCTAGTGTTAACGGGGACCCATCATTGGAACCTGAGAGCGCAAGTCTGCCACCTTTTGCCTGGGCGCAAAGCTCGACGGTGTGTACCTTGTGCGGGTTTGGGGAAGTGCCATTTTTGAACCCAGATTTCCTGACGGACGGAGATTCCTCCCTGGGAAAAGGTGCAAGGACAGAAAGCAAGTGTTATTTTTCTAGTGTTTACGGGGCCCCATCATTGGCACTTGAGAGCCCAAGACTGCCACCTTTTCCCTGGATGCAAAGCTCTATGGAGCGTTCCACTTGCGGGTCCAGGAAAGTGCCGATTCTCAGACCAGAATTCCAAACCGATGAAGATTCCTCAGAGGGAAAAGGTGACAGGACAGA
Organism: Pithys albifrons albifrons; assembly: GCF_047495875.1. Taxonomy (NCBI): domain Eukaryota; kingdom Metazoa; phylum Chordata; class Aves; order Passeriformes; family Thamnophilidae; genus Pithys; species Pithys albifrons. Next base: position 735,643 of record NC_092493.1, read on the forward strand.
AAGCGATTGTTCTTTCTCTAGGGGTAATGGGGCCCCATCATTGGCACCTGAGAGCCCAAGGCTGCCCCCTTTTCCCTGGGCGCAAAGCTCGACGGTGTGTACCTTGTGCAGGTTTGGGGCAGTGCCATTTTTGAACCCAGATTTCCAGACGGACGAAGATCCCTCCCTGGGAAAAGGTGCCAGGACAGAAAGCAAGTGTTATTTATCTAGTGTTAACGGGGCCCCATCATTGGCACCTGAGAGCCCAAGGCTGCCACCTTTTGCCTGGGTGCAAATGTCGAAGGCGCGTGCCACTTGCGGGTCCGGGGAAGTGCCATTTTTCAGCCCAGAATTCCAGACGGACGAAGACACCTCCCAGGGAAAAGGTGCCAGGACAGAAATCGAATTGTCCTTTTCTAGGGTCAATGGTGCCCCATCATTGGCACCTGAGAGTTCAAGGCTGCCACCTTTTCCGTGGGCGCAAACATCAACGGCGCGTACCACTTTCTTGTCCGGGAAAGTGCCGTTTTTCAGCCCTCAATTCCAGACGGATGAAGACTCCTCACAGGGAAGAGACTCCCAGGACAGAAAGCGATTGTTCCATTTCTAGGGTTAATCGGGCCCCATCATTGGCACCTGAGAGCCCAAGGTTGCCTCCTATACCCTGGGCGCAAAACTCGACCATGCGTGCTTCGTGAGGGTCCAGGAAATATCCCTTTCCCATTCCAGAATTCCAGACCGATGAAGATTCCTCCCTGGGAAAAAGTGTCAGGACAGAAAGCGATTGTTCCTTTTCTAGGGTTAATGGGCTCCATCATTGACACCTGAGAGCTGAAGGCTGCAACCTTTTCCCTGAGCGCAAAGCTCGACAGTGCGTGCCACTTGCGGGTCCAGGAATGTGCTGTTTCTCATCCCAGAATTGGAGGCCGATGAAGATTTCTCCCAGGGAAAAGGTGCCAGGACAGAAAGCAATTGTGCCTTTTCTAGGGTTAATGGGGCCCCAAAATTGACACCTGAGAGCCCAAGGCTGCCACCTTGTCCCTGTGCGCAAAGCTCGACGGAGCGTTCCACATGTGGGTCCGGGAAAGTGCCATTTTTCAGCCCAGAATTCCAGACCTATGAAGATTCCTCAGAGGGAAAAGGTACCAGGAGACAAAGCCATTGTGTATTTTGTAAAGCTAATTGGGCCCCATCATTGGCACCTGAGAGCCCAAGGCTGCCACCTTTTCCCTGGATGCAAAGCTCGACGGTGCATACCACTTGCGGGTCCGGGAAAGGGCCGTTTTTCAGCCCAGAATTCCAGACAGAAGTCGATTCCTCCCTGGGAAAAGGTGCCAGGACAGAAAGCCATTGTGCCTTTTGTAGGGGTAATGGGGCCACATCATTGGCACCTGAGAGCCCAAGGCTGCCACCTTTTCCCTGGGCGCAAATGTCGCCGGCGCGTGCCACTTGCAAGTCCAGGAATGTGCCGTTTCTCATCCCAGAATTCCAGGCCAGCGAAGATTTATCCCTGAGAAAAGGAGCCAGGACAGAAAGCGATTGTGCCTTTTCTAGGGTTAATGGGGCCCCAAAATTGGCAGCTGAGAGCCCAGGGCTGCCACCTTTTCTCAGGGAGCAAAGGTCGTCGATGCGTGCCACATGCGGGTAAGGGAAAGAGCCGTTTTCAGCCCAGAATTCCAGACCAATGAAGGTTCCTCCCAGGGAAAAGGTGCCAGGACAGAAAGCAATTGTTCTTTTTCTAGGGGTAATGGGGCCCCATCATTGGCACCCGAGAGCCCAAGGCTGTCACCTTTTGCCTGGGCACAAAACTCGACGGTGCGTTCCACTTGCAGGTCCGGGGAAGTGCCGTTTTTCAGCCCAGAATTCCAGACCGACGAAAATTCCTCCCAGGGAAAAGGTGACAGGACAGAAAGCAATTGTTATTTATCTAGTGTTAACGGGGACCCATCATTGGCACCTGAGAGCCCAAGGCTGCCACCTTTTCCCTGGGTGCAAATCTAGATGGTGCCTGCCACGTGCAGGTCAGAGAAAGACCTTTGTTCAGCCCAGGATTCCAGACGGCTGACGACTCCTCCCAGGGAAAAGGCTCCCAGGACAGAAAGCGGTTGTTTCATTTCTAGTGTTAATGGGGGCCCGTCATTGGCATTTGAGAGCCAGAGGTTGCCTCCTTTTCCCTGGGCGCAAAGCACGACAGTGCGTGCCACGTGCTGGTCCCAGAAAGTGCCATTTTACAGCCCAGAATTCCAGACCAATGAAGACTCCTCCCAGGGAAAAGGTGCCAGGACAGAAAGCCATTGTGCTTTTTGTAATGGTACTGGGGCCCCATCATTGGCACCTGAGAGCCCAAGACTGCCACCTTTTCCCTGGACGCAAAGCTCGATGGTGCGTTCCACTTGCGGGTCCAGGAAAGTGCCGATTCTCAGAGCAGAATTCCAAACCGATGAAGATTCCTCCCTGGGAAAAGGTGACAGGACAGAAAGCCATTGTACCTTTTGTAGGGGTAATGGGGCACCATCATTGGCACCTGAGAGCCCAAGGCTATCCCCTTTTCCCTGGGCGCAAAGCTCGACGGTGCGTACCTTGTGCGGGTTTGGGGCAGTGCCATTTTTGAACCCAGATTTCCAGACGGACGAAGATTCCTCCCTGGGGAAAAGGTGCCAGGACAGAAAGCGTTATTTTTCTAGTGTTAACGGGGCCCCATCATTGGCACCTGAGAGCCCAAGGCTGCCACCTTTTGTCTGGGCACAAATGTCGACGGCATGTGCCACTTGCGGGTCTGGGGAAGTGCCATTTTTCAGCCCAGAATTCCAGACGGACGAAGACACCTCCCAGGGAAAAGGTGCCAGGTCAGAAATCGAATTGTCCTTTTCTAGGGTCAATGGTGCCCCATCATTGGCACCTGAGAGTTCAAGGCTGCCACCTTTTCCGTGGGCGCAAACATCAACGGCGCGTACCACTTTCTTGTCCGGGAAAGTGCCGTTTTTCAGCCCTGAATTCCAGACGGATGAAGACTCCTCACAGGGAAGAGGCTCCCAGGACAGAAAGTGATTGTTCCATTTCTAGGGTTAATCGGGCCCCATCATTGGCACCTGAGAGCCCAAGGTTGCCTCCTATACCCTGGGTGCAAAGCTCGACCATGCGTGCTACGTGCAGGTTCGGGAAATTGCCGTTTCTCATTCCAGAATTCCAGACCGATGAAGATTCCTCCCTGGGAAAAGGTGCCAGGACAGGAATGGATTTCTCCTTTTCTAGGAGTAATGGGGACCCATCATTGGCACCTGAGAGACGAAGGCTGCAACCTTTTCCCTGAGCGCAAAGCTCAACGGTGCGTGCCACTTGCGGGTCCAGGAATGTGCTGTTTCACATCCCAGAATTCAAGGCCGATGAAGATTTCTCCCAGGGAAAAGGTGCCAGGACAGAAAGCAATTGTGCCTTTTCTAGGGTTAATGGGGCCCCAAAATTGACACCTGAGAGCCCAAGGCTGCCACCTTTTCCCTGGGCGCAAAGCTCGACGGAGCGTTCCACATGTGGGTCCGGGAATATGCCATTTTTCAGCCCAGAATTCCAGACCTATGAAGATTCCTCAGAGGGAAAAGGTACGAGGAGACAAAGCCATTGTGTATTTTGTAATGCTAATTGGGCCCCATCATTGGCACCTGAGAGCCCAAGGCTGCCACCTTTTCCCTGGGCGCAAAGCTCGACGGTGCATACCCTGTGCGGGTCCGGGAAAGGGCCGTTTTTCAGCCCAGAATTCCAGACAGAAGTCGATTCCTCCCTGGAAAAAGGTGCCAGGACAGAAAGCCATTGTGCCTTTTCTAGGGTTAATGGGGCCCCAAAATTGGCACCGGAGAGCCCAGGGCTGCCACCTTTTCTCAGGGAGCAAAGGTCGTCGATGCGTGCCACATGCGGGTAAGGGAAAGAGCCGTTGTCAGCCCAGAATTCCAGACCAATGAAGGTTCCTCCCAGGGAAAAGGTGTCAGGACAGCAAGCAATTGTTCTTTTTCTAGGGGTAATGGGGCCCCATCATTGGCACCTGAGAGCCCAAGGCTGTCACCTTTTGCCTGGGCACAAAACTCGACGGTGCGTTCCACTTGCAGGTCCGGGGAAGTGCCGTTTTTCAGCCCAGAATTCCAGACCGACGAAAATTCCTCCCAGGGAAAAGGTGACAGGACAGAAAGCAATTGTTATTTATCTAGTGTTAACGGGGACCCATCATTGGCACCTGAGAGCCCAAGGCTGCCACCTCTTCCCTGGGCGCAAAGCTAGATGGTGCCTGCCACGTGCAGGTCAGAGAAAGACCTTTGTTCAGCCCAGGATTCCAGACGGATGACAACTCCTCCCAGGGAAAAGGCTCCCAGGACAGAAAGCGGTTGTTCCATTTCTAGTGTTAATGGGGGCCCGTCATTGGCATTTGAGAGCCAGAGGTTGCCTCCTTTTCCCTGGGCGCAAAGCACGACAGTGCGTGCCACGTGCTGGTCCCAGAAAGTGCCATTTTACAGCCCAGAATTCCAGACCAATGAAGACTCCTCCCAGGGAAAAGGTGCCAGGACAGAAAGCCATTGTGCTTTTTGTAAAGGTAATGGGGCCCCATCATTGGCACCTGAGAGCCCAAGACTGCCACCTTTTCCCTGGACGCAAAGCTCGATGGTGCGTTCCACTTGCGGGTCCAGGAAAGTGCCGATTCTCAGACCAGAAATCCAAACCGATGAAGATTCCTCAGAGGGAAAAGGTGCCAGGACAGAAAGCCATTGTGCCTTTTGTAGGGGTAATGGGGCACCATCATTGGCACCTGAGAGCCCAAGGCTGCCCCCTTTTCCCTGGGCGCAAAGCTCGACGGTGTGTACCTTGTGCGGGTTTGGGGCAGTGCCATTTTTGAACCCAGATTTCCAGACGGACGAAGATTCCTCCCTGGGAAAAGGTGCCAGGACAGAAAGCAAGTGTTAACGGGGCCCCATCATTGGCACCTGAGAGCCCAAGGCTGCCTCCTTTTGCCTGGGCACAAATGTCGACCGCATGTGCCACTTGCGGGTCTGGGGAAGTGCCATTTTTCAGCCCAGAATTCCAGACGGACGAGGACACCTCCCAGGGAAAAGGTGCCAGGACAGAAATCGAATTGTCCTTTTCTAGGGTCAATGGTGCCCCATCATTGGCACCTGAGAGTTCAAGACTGCCACCTTTTCCGTGGGCGCAAACATCAACGGCGCGTACCACTTTCTTGTCCGGGAAAGTGCCATTTTTCAGCCCTGAATTCCAGACGGATGAAGACTCCTCACAGGGAAGAGGCTCCCAGGACAGAAAGCGATTGTTCCATTTCTAGGGTTAATCGGGCCCCATCATTGGCACCTGAGAGCCCAAGGTTGCCTCCTATACCCTGGGCGAAAAGCTCGACCATGCGTGCTACGTGAGGGTCCGGGAAATTGCCGTTTCTCATTCCAGAATTCCAGACCGATGAAGATTCCTCCCTGGGAAAAGGTGCCAGGACAGGAATGGATTTCTCCTTTTCTAGGAGTAATGTGGACCCATCATTGGCACCTGAGAGACGAAGGCTGCAACCTTTTCCCTGAGCGCAAAGGTCGACGGTGCGTGCCACTTGCTGATCCAGGAATGTGCTGTTTCTCATCCCAGAATTTGAGGCCGATGAAGATTTCTCCCAGGGAAATGGTGCCAGGACAGAAAGCAATTGTGCCTTTTCCATGTTTAATGGGGCCCCAAAATTGACACCTGAGAGCCCAAGGCTGCCACCTTTTCCCTGGGCACAAAGCTCGACAGTGCGTTCCACTTCAGGTCCGGGGAAGTGCCGTTTTTCAGTCCAGAATTCCAGACAGATGAAAATTCCTCCCAGGGAAAAGATGCCAGGACAGAAAGCGATTGTTATCTATCTAGTGTTAACGGGGACCCATCATTGGCACCTGAGAGCCCAAGGCTGCCCCCTTTTGCCTGGGCTCAAAGCCTGACGGTGCGTGCCACATGCCCTTTATTCAGCCCAGAATTCCAGACAAACGATGATTTCTCCCTGGGAGAAACTCGCCAGGACAGAAAGCGATTTTTCCTTTTCTAATGTGAATGGGGGCCCAGTCTCTGGCAGCTGAGAGCCCAAGGCTGCCACCTTTACCATGGGCTCAAAGCTCGACGGTGCAGGTCCGGGAAATGCCTTTTTTCATCCCAGAATTCCAGACTGATGAAGATTCCTCCCAGGGAAAAGGTGTCAGTACAGAAAGGGATTGTTCCTTTTCTAGGGTTAATGGGGCTCCATCATTGACACCTGAGAGCGCAAGACTGCCACCTTTTCCCTGGGGGCAAACCTCGACGGTGCGTGCCACATTCCTGCCAGGGAAAGTGTAGTTTTTCAGCCCAGATTTCCGGACAGACGAAGATTCCACCCTGGGAAAAGCTGCCAAGACAGAAAGCGATTTTTACATTTCCTGGGTTAATGGGGCCCCATCATTGGCACCTGAGAGTCCAAGGCTGCAACCTTTCCCCTGGGCGGAAAGCCTGACGGTGCCTACCACATGCTGTTTTTTAAGTCCAGAATTCCAGCGGGACGATGATTCCTCCCTGGGAAAAGGTGACAGGAAAGAAAGGGATTGTTCCATTTCTTGGGTTAATGGGGCCCCAAAATTAACACATGAGAGTCCAAGGCTGCCACCTTTTCACTGGGCGCAAAGCTCGACGGAGCGTGCCATTGCGGGTCCGGGAAAGTGCCATTTTTCAGCCCAGAATTCCAGACCTATGAAGATTCCTCAGAGGGAAAAGGTACCAGGAGACAAAGCCATTGTGTATTTTGTAATGCTAATTGGGCCCCATCATTGGCACCTGAGAGCCCAAGGCTGCCACCTTTTGCCTGGGTGCAAAGCTCGACGGTGCATACCCTGTGCGGGTCTGGGAAAGGGCCGTTTTACAGCCCAGAATTCCAGACGGAAGTCGATTCCTCCCTGGGAAAAGGTGTCAGGACACAAAGCCATTGTGCCTTTTCTAGTGGTAATGGGGCCCCATCTTTGGCACCTGAGCGCCCAAGGCTGCCACCTTTTCCCAGGGCGCAAATGTCGAAGGCGCGTGCCACTTGCAAGTCCGGGAATGTGCCGTTTCTCATCCCAGAATTCCAGGCCAGCGAAGATTTCTCCCTGGGAAAAGGTGCCAGGACAGAAAGCCATTGTGCCTTTTCTAGGGTTAATGGGGCCCCAAATTTGGCAGCTGAGAGCCCAGGGCTGCCACCTTTTGACTGGGCGCAAAGCTCGACGGTGCGTGCCACATGCGGATAAGGGGAAGAGCCGTTTTTCAGCCCAGAATTCCAGACGGACGAAAATTCCTCCCAGGGAAAAGGTGCCAGGACAGAAAGCGATTGTTATTTATCTAGTGTTAACAGGGACCCATAGTTGGCACCTGAGAGCCCAAGGCTGCCACCTTTTCCCTGGGTGCAAAGCTAGATGGTGCCTGCCACATGCAGGTCAGAGAAAGACCTTTGTTCAGCCCAGGATTCCAGAAGGATGACGACTCCTCCAAGGGAAAAGGTGCCAGGACAGAAATCGATTGTTCCATTTCTAGTGTTAATGGGGGCCCGTCATTGGCATCTGAGAGCCAGAGGTTGCCTCCTTTTCCTTGGGCGCAAAGCACGACAGTGCGTGCCACGTGCTGGTCCCAGAAAGTGCCATTTTACAGCCCAGAATTCCAGACCAATGAAGACTCCTCCCAGGGAAAAGCTGCCAGGACAGAAAGCCATTGTGCTTTTTCTAAAGGTAATGGGGCCCCATCATTGGCACCTGAGAGCCCAAGACTGCCACCTTTTCCCTGGACGCAAAGCTCGATGGTGCGTTCCACTTGCGGGTCCAGGAAAGTGCCGATTCTCAGACCAGAAATCCAAACCGATGAAGATTCCTCAGAGGGAAAAGGTGCCAGGACAGAAAGCCATTGTGCCTTTTGTAGGGGTAATGGGGCACCATCATTGGCACCTGAGAGCCCAAGGCTGCCCCCTTTTCCCTGGGCGCAAAGCTCGACGGTGTGTACCTTGTGCGGGTTTGGGGCAGTGCCATTTTTGAACCCAGATTTCCAGACGGACGAAGATTCCTCCCTGGGAAAAGGTGCCAGGACAGAAAGCAAGTGTTAACGGGGCCCCATCATTGGCACCTGAGAGCCCAAGGCTGCCTCCTTTTGCCTGGGCACAAATGTCGACCGCATGTGCCACTTGCGGGTCTGGGGAAGTGCCATTTTTCAGCCCAGAATTCCAGACGGACGAGGACACCTCCCAGGGAAAAGGTGCCAGGACAGAAATCGAATTGTCCTTTTCTAGGGTCAATGGTGCCCCATCATTGGCACCTGAGAGTTCAAGACTGCCACCTTTTCCGTGGGCGCAAACATCAACGGCGCGTACCACTTTCTTGTCCGGGAAAGTGCCATTTTTCAGCCCTGAATTCCAGACGGATGAAGACTCCTCACAGGGAAGAGGCTCCCAGGACAGAAAGCGATTGTTCCATTTCTAGGGTTAATCGGGCCCCATCATTGGCACCTGAGAGCCCAAGGTTGCCTCCTATACCCTGGGCGAAAAGCTCGACCATGCGTGCTACGTGAGGGTCCGGGAAATTTCCGTTTCTCATTCCAGAATTCCAGACCGATGAAGATTCCTCCCTGGGAAAAGGTGCCAGGACAGGAATGGATTTCTCCTTTTCTAGGAGTAATGTGGACCCATCATTGGCACCTGAGAGACGAAGGCTGCAACCTTTTCCCTGAGCGCAAAGGTCGACGGTGCGTGCCACTTGCTGATCCAGGAATGTGCTGTTTCTCATCCCAGAATTTGAGGCCGATGAAGATTTCTCCCAGGGAAATGGTGCCAGGACAGAAAGCAATTGTGCCTTTTCCATGTTTAATGGGGCCCCAAAATTGACACCTGAGAGCCCAAGGCTGCCACCTTTTCCCTGGGCACAAAGCTCGACAGTGCGTTCCACTTCAGGTCCGGGGAAGTGCCGTTTTTCAGTCCAGAATTCCAGACAGATGAAAATTCCTCCCAGGGAAAAGATGCCAGGACAGAAAGCGATTGTTATCTATCTAGTGTTAACGGGGACCCATCATTGGCACCTGAGAGCCCAAGGCTGCCCCCTTTTGCCTGGGCTCAAAGCCTGACGGTGCGTGCCACATGCCCTTTATTCAGCCCAGAATTCCAGACAAACGATGATTTCTCCCTGGGAGAAACTCGCCAGGACAGAAAGCGATTTTTCCTTTTCTAATGTGAATGGGGGCCCAGTCTCTGGCAGCTGAGAGCCCAAGGCTGCCACCTTTACCATGGGCTCAAAGCTCGACGGTGCAGGTCCGGGAAATGCCTTTTTTCATCCCAGAATTCCAGACTGATGAAGATTCCTCCCAGGGAAAAGGTGTCAGTACAGAAAGGGATTGTTCCTTTTCTAGGGTTAATGGGGCTCCATCATTGACACCTGAGAGCGCAAGACTGCCACCTTTTCCCTGGGGGCAAACCTCGACGGTGCGTGCCACATTCCTGCCAGGGAAAGTGTAGTTTTTCAGCCCAGATTTCCGGACAGACGAAGATTCCACCCTGGGAAAAGCTGCCAAGACAGAAAGCGATTTTTACATTTCCTGGGTTAATGGGGCCCCATCATTGGCACCTGAGAGTCCAAGGCTGCAACCTTTCCCCTGGGCGGAAAGCCTGACGGTGCCTACCACATGCTGTTTTTTAAGTCCAGAATTCCAGCGGGACGATGATTCCTCCCTGGGAAAAGGTGACAGGAAAGAAAGGGATTGTTCCATTTCTTGGGTTAATGGGGCCCCAAAATTAACACATGAGAGTCCAAGGCTGCCACCTTTTCACTGGGCGCAAAGCTCGACGGAGCGTGCCATTGCGGGTCCGGGAAAGTGCCATTTTTCAGCCCAGAATTCCAGACCTATGAAGATTCCTCAGAGGGAAAAGGTACCAGGAGACAAAGCCATTGTGTATTTTGTAATGCTAATTGGGCCCCATCATTGGCACCTGAGAGCCCAAGGCTGCCACCTTTTGCCTGGGTGCAAAGCTCGACGGTGCATACCCTGTGCGGGTCTGGGAAAGGGCCGTTTTACAGCCCAGAATTCCAGACGGAAGTCGATTCCTCTCTGGGAAAAGGTGTCAGGACACAAAGCCATTGTGCCTTTTCTAGTGGTAATGGGGCCCCATCTTTGGCACCTGAGCGCCCAAGGCTGCCACCTTTTCCCAGGGCGCAAATGTCGAAGGCGCGTGCCACTTGCAAGTCCGGGAATGTGCCGTTTCTCATCCCAGAATTCCAGGCCAGCGAAGATTTCTCCCTGGGAAAAGGTGCCAGGACAGAAAGCCATTGTGCCTTTTCTAGGGTTAATGGGGCCCCAAATTTGGCAGCTGAGAGCCCAGGGCTGCCACCTTTTGACTGGGCGCAAAGCTCGACGGTGCGTGCCACATGCGGATAAGGGGAAGAGCCGTTTTTCAGCCCAGAATTCCAGACGGACGAAAATTCCTCCCAGGGAAAAGGTGCCAGGACAGAAAGCGATTGTTATTTATCTAGTGTTAACAGGGACCCATAGTTGGCACCTGAGAGCCCAAGGCTGCCACCTTTTCCCTGGGTGCAAAGCTAGATGGTGCCTGCCACATGCAGGTCAGAGAAAGACCTTTGTTCAGCCCAGGATTCCAGAAGGATGACGACTCCTCCAAGGGAAAAGGTGCCAGGACAGAAATCGATTGTTCCATTTCTAGTGTTAATGGGGGCCCGTCATTGGCATCTGAGAGCCAGAGGTTGCCTCCTTTTCCTTGGGCGCAAAGCACGACAGTGCGTGCCACGTGCTGGTCCCAGAAAGTGCCATTTTACAGCCCAGAATTCCAGACCAATGAAGACTCCTCCCAGGGAAAAGCTGCCAGGACAGAAAGCCATTGTGCTTTTTCTAAAGGTAATGGGGCCCCATCATTGGCACCTGAGAGCCCAAGACTGCCACCTTTTCCCTGGATGCAAAGCTCGATGGTGCGTTCCACTTGCAGGTCCAGGAAAGTGCTGATTCTCAGACCAGAATTCCAAACCGATGAAGATTCCTCAGAGGGAAAAGGTGCCAGGACAGAAAGCCATTGTGCCTTTTGTAGGGGTAATGGGGCCCCATCATTGGCATCTGAGAGCCCAAGGCTGCCCCCTTTTCCCAGGGCACAAAGCTCGACGGTGTAGTACCTTGTGCGAGTTTGGGGCAGTGCCATTTTTAAACCCAGATTTCCAGACGGACGAAGATTTCTCCCTGCGAAAAGGTGCCAGGACAGAAAGCAAGTGTTATTTTTCTAGTGTTAACGGGGACCCATCATTGGCACCTGAGAGCCCAAGGCTGCCACCTTTTCCCTGAGCACAAATGTCGACAGCGCGTGCCACTTGCAGGTCCGGGGAAGTGCCATTTTTCAGCCCAGAATTCCAGACGGACGAAGACACCTCCCAGGGAAAAGGTGCCGGGTCAGAAATCGAATTGTCCTTTTCTAGGGTCAATGGTGCCCCATCATTGGCACCTCAGAGTTCAAGGCTGCCACCTTTTCCGTGGGCGCAAACATCAATGGCGCGTACCACTTTCTTGTCCGGGAAAGTGCCGTTTTTCAGCCCTGAATTCCAGACGGATGAAGACTCCTCACAGGGAAGAGGCTCCCAGGACAGAAAGCGATTGTTCCATTTCTAGGGTTAATCGGGCCCCATCATTGGCACCTGAGAGCCCAAGGTTACCTCCTATACCCTGGGCGCAAAGCTCGACCATGCGTGCTACGTGAGGGTCTGGGAAATTGCCGTTTCTCATTCCAGAATTCCAGACCGATGAAGATTCCTCCCTGGGAAAAGGTGACAGGACAGAAAGCGATTGTTCTTTTTCTAGGGGTAATGGGGCCCCATCATTGGCACCTGAGAGCCCAAGGCTGCCACCTTTTGCCTGGGCACAAAGCTCGACAGTGCGTTCCACTTGCAGGCCCGGGGAAGTGCCGTTTTTCAGCCCAGAATTCCAGACCGACGAAAATTCCTCCCAGGGAAAAGGTGCCAGGACAGAAAGCGATTGTTATTTATCTAGTGTTAACGGGGACCCATCGTTGGCACCTGAGAGCCCAAGGCTGCCACCTTTTCCCTGGGCGCAAAGCTCGATGGTGCGTACCTTGTGCGGGTTTGGGGCAGTGCCATTTTTGAACCCAGATTTCCAGACGGACGAAGATTCCTCCCTGGGAAAAGGTGCCAGGACAGAAAGCAAGTGTTATTTTTCTAGTGTTAACGGGGCCCCATCATTGGCACCTGAGAGCCCAAGGCTGCCACCTTTTCCCTGGGCACAAATGTTGACAGCGCGTGCCACTTGCAGGTCCGGGGAAGTGCCATTTTTCAGCCCAGAATTCCAGACGGACGAAGACACTACCCAGGGAAAAGGTGCCGGGTCAGAAATCGAATTGTCCTTTTCTAGGGTCAATGGTGCCCCATCATTGGCACCTCAGAGTTCAAGGCTGCCACCTTTTCTGTGGGCGCAAACATCAACGGCGCGTACCACTTTCTTGTCTGGGAAAGTGCCGTTTTTCAGCCCTGAATTCCAGACGGATGAAGACTCCTCCCAAGGAAGAGGCTCCCAGGACAGAAAGCGATTGTTCCATTTCTAGGGTTAATCGGGCCCCATCATTGGCACCTGAGAGCCCAAGGTTGCCTCCTATACCCTGGGCGCAAAGCTCGACCATGCGTGCTATGTGAGGGTCCGGGAAATTGCCGTTTCTCATTCCAGAATTCAAGACCGATGAAGATTCCTCCCTGGGAAAAGGTGTCAGGACAGAAAGCGATTGTTCCTTTTCTAGGGTTAATGGGGCTCCATCATTGACAACTGAGAGCCCAAGGCTGCAACCTTTTCCCTGAGCGCAAAGCTCGACGGTGCGTGCCACTTGCAAGTCTGGGAATGTGCTGTTTCTCATCCCAGAATTCGAGGCCGATGAATATTTCTCCCAGGGAAAAGGTGCCAGAACAGAAAGCAATTGTGCCTTTTCCAGGGTTAATGGGGCCCCAAAATTGGCAGCTGAGAGCGCCAGGGCTGCCACCTTTTGACTGGGCGCAAAGCTCGACGGTGCGTGCCACATGCGGGTAAGGGAAAGAGCCGTTTTCAGCCCAGAATTCCAGACCTATGAAGATTCCTCCCTGGGAAAAGGTGCCAGGACAGAAAGCGATTGTTCTTTTTCTAGGGGTAATGGGGCCCCATCATTGGCACCTGAGAGCCCAAGGCTGCCACCTTTTCCCTGGGCACAAAGCTCGACAGTGCGTTCCACTTGCAGGTCCGGGGAAGTGCCGTTTTTCAGCCCAGAATTCCAGACCGACGAAAATTCCTCCCAGGGAAAAGGTGCCAGGACAGAAAGCGATTGTTATTTATCTAGTGTTAACGGGGACCCATCATTGGCACCTGAGAGCCTAAGGCTGCCACCTTTTCCTTGGGTGCAAAGCTAGATGGTGCCTGCCACGTGCAGGTCAGAGAAAGACCTTTGTTCAGCCCAGGATTCCAGACGGATGACAACTCCTCCCAGGGAAAAGGCTCCCAGGACAGAAGGCGATTGTTCCATTTCTAGTGTTAATGGGGGCCCGTCATTGGCATCTGAGAGCCAGAGATTGCCTCCTTTTCCCTGGGCGCAAAGCACGACAGTGCGTGCCACGTGCTGGTCCCAGAAAGTGCCATTTTACAGCCCAGAATTCCAGACCAATGAAGACTCCTCCCAGGGAAAAGGTGCCAGGACAGAAAGCCATTGTGCTTTTTGTAAAGGTAATGGGGCCCCATCATTGGCACCTGAGAGCCCAAGACTGCCACCTTTTCCCTGGACGCAAAGCTCGATGGTGCGTTCCACTTGCAAGTCCAGGAAAGTGCCGATTCTCAGACCAGAAATCCAAACTGATGAAGATTCCTTCCTTGGGAAAATGTGCCAGGACAGAAAGCCATTGTGCCTTTTGTAGGGGTAATGGGGCACCATCATTGGCACCTGAGAGCCCAAGGCTGCCCCCTTTTCCCTGGGCGCAAAGCTCGATGGTGCGTACCTTGTGCGGGTTTGGGGCAGTGCCATTTTTGAACCCAGATTTCCAGACGGACGAAGATTCCTCCCTGGGAAAAGGTGCCAGGACAGAAAGCAAGTGTTATTTTTCTAGTGGTAATGGGGCCCCATCATTGGCACCTGAGAGCCCAAGGCTGCCACCTTTTGCCTGGGCACAAAATTCGACGGCGTGTGCCACTTGCGGGTCCGGGGAAGTGCCATTTTTCAGCCCAGAATTCCAGACGGACGAAGACACCTCCCAGGGAAAAGGTGCCAGGTCAGAAATCGAATTGTCCTTTTCTAGGGTCAATGGTGCCCCATCATTGGCACCTCAGAGTTCAAGGCTGCCACCTTTCCCGTGGGCGCAAACATCAACGGCGCGTACCACTTTCTTGTCCGGGAAAGTGCCGTTTTTCAGCCCTGAATTCCAGACGGATGAAGACTCCTCACAGGGAAGAGACTCCCGGGATAGAAAGCGATTGTTCCATTTCTAGGGTTAATCGGGCTCCATCATTGGCACCTGAGAGCCCAAGGTTGCCTCCTATACCCTGGGCGCAAAGCTCGACCTTGCGTGCTACGTGAGGGTCCGGGAAATTGCCGTTTCTCATTCCAGAATTCCAGACCGATGAAGATTCCTCCCTGGGAAAAGGTGGAAGGACAGAAAGCGATTGTTCCTTTTCTAGGGTTAATGGGGCTCCATCATTGACACCTGAGAGCCCAAGGCTGCAACCTTTTCCCTGAGCGCAAAGCTCAATGGTGCGTACCGCTTGCAGGTCCAGGAATGTGCTGTTTCTCATCCCAGAATTCGAGGCCGATGAAGATTTCTCCCAGGGAAAAGGTGCCATGACAGAAAGCGATTGTGCCTTTTCTAGGTTTAATGGGGCCCCAAAATTGGCAGCTGAGAGCCCAGGGCTGCCACCTTTTCCCTGGGCGCAAAGCTCGACGGTGCGTGCCACATGCGGGTAAGGCAAAGAGCCGTTTTCAGCCCAGAATTCCAGACCAATGAAGATTCCTCCCTGGGAAAAGGTGCCAGGACAGAAAGCGATTGTTCTTTTTCTAGGGGTAATGGGGCCCCATCATTGGCACCTGAGAGCCCAAGGCTGCCACCTTTTGCCTGGGCACAAAGCTCGACGGTGCGTTCCACTTGCAGGTCCGGGGAAGTGATGTTTTTCAGCCCAGAATTCCAGACGGACGAAAATTCCTCCCAGGGAAAAGGTGCCAGGACAGAAAGCGATTGTTATTTATCTAGTGTTAACGGGGACCCATCGTTGGCACCTGAGAGCCCAAAGCTGCCACCTTTTCCCTGGGCGCAAAGCTAGATGGTGCCTGCCACGTGCAGGTCAGAGAAAGACCTTTGTTCAGCCCAGGATTCCAGACGGATGATGACTCCTCCCAGGGAAAGGGCTCCCAGGACAGAAAGCGATTGTTCCATTTCTAGTGTTAGTGGAGGCTCGTCATTGGCATCTGAGAGCCAGAGGTTGCCTCCTTTTCCCTGGGCACTTAGCACGACAGTGCGTGCCACGTGCTGGTCCCAGAAAGTGCCATTTTACAGCCCAGAATTCCAGACCAATGAAGACTCCTCCCAGGGAAAAGGTGCCAGGAGAGACAGCCATTGTGCTTTTTGTAAAGGTAATGGGGCCCCATCATTGGCACCTGAGAGCCCAAGACTGCCACCTTTTCCCTGGACGCAAAGCTCGATGGTGCGTTCCACTTGCGGGTCGGGGAAAATGCCGATTCTCAGACCAGAATTCGAGGCCGATGAAGATTTCTCCCAGGGAAAAGGTGCCAGGACAGAAAGCAATTGTGCCTTTTCTAGAGTTAATGGGGCACCAAAATTGACACCTGAGAGCCCAAGGCTGCCACCTTTTCACTGGGCGCAAAGCTCGACGGAGCGTTCCACGTGCGGGTCCCAGAAAGTGCCATTTTTCAGCCCACAATTCCAGACCTATGAAGATTCCTCAGAGGGAAAAGGTACCAGGAGACAAAGCCATTGTGTATTTTGTAATGCTAATTGGGCCCCATCATTGGCACCTGAGAGCCCAAGGCTGCCACCTTTTCCCTGGGTGCAAAGCTCGACGGTGCATACCCTGTGCGGGTCCGGGAAAGGGCCATTTTTCAGCCCAGAATTCCAGACGGAAGTCGATTCCTCTCTGGGAAAAGGTGTCAGGACAGAAAGCCATTGTGCCTTTTCTAGGGGGATTTGGGGCCCCATCATTGGCAGCTGAGAGCCCAAGGCTGCCACCTTTTCCCTGGGCGCAAATGTCCACGGCACGTGCCACTTGCAAGTCCGGGAATGTGCCGTTTCTCATCCCAGAATTCCAGGCCAGCAAAGATTTCTCCCTGGGAAAAGCTGCCAGGACAGAAAGCGCTTGTGCCTTTTCTAGGGTTAATGGGGCCCCAAAATTGGCAGCTGAGAGCCCAGGGCTGCCCCCTTTTCCCTGGGAACAAAGCTCGACGGTGCGTGCCACATGCGGGTAAGGGAAGGAGCCGTTTTCAGCCCAGAATTCCAGACCAATGAAGATTCCTCCCAGGAAAAAGGTGCCAAGACAGAAAGTGATTGTTCTTTTTCTAGGGGTAATGGGGCCTCACTATTGGCACCCGAGAGCTCAAGGCTGTCACCTTTTGCCTGGGCAAAAAACTCGACGGTGCGTGCCACTTGCAGGTCCGGGGAAGTGCCGTTTTTCAGTCCAGAATTCCAGATGGAAGAAAATTCCTCCCAGAGAAAATGTGTCAGGCCAGAAAGCGATTGTTATTTATCTAGTGTTAACGGGGTACCATCGTTGGCACCTGAGAGCCCAAGGCTGCCACCTTTTGCCTGGGCGCAAAGCTAGATGGTGCCTGCCACGTGCAGGTCAGAGAAAGACCTTTGTTCAGCTCAGGATTCCAGACGGCTGACGACTCCTCCCAGGGAAAGGGCTCCCAGGACAGAAATCGATTGTTCCATTTCTAGTGTTAATGGAGGCTCGTCATTGGCATCTGAGAGCCAGAGGTAACCTCCTTTTCCCCGGGCGCAAAGCACGACAGTGTGGGCCACGTGCTGGTCCCAGAAAGTGCCATTTTATAGCCCAGAATTCCAGACCAATGAAAACTCCTCCCAGGGAAAAGGTGCCAGGACAGAAAGCCATTGTGCTTTTTGTAAAGGTAATGGGGCCCCATCATTGGCACCTGAGAGCCCAAGACTGCCACCTTTTCCCTGGACGCAAAGCTCGATGGTTCGTTCCACTTGCGGGTCCAGGAAAGTGTGATTCTCAGACCAGAATTCCAAACCGATGAAGATTCCTCCCTGGGAAAAGGTGTCAGGACAGAAAGCGATTGTTCCTTTTCTAAGGTTAATGGGGCACCATCATTGGCACCTGAGAGCCCAAGGCTGCCCCCTTTTCCCTGGGCGCAAAGCTCAACGGTGTGTACCTTGTGCGGGTTTGGGGCAGTGCCATTTTTGAACCCAGATTTCCAGACGGACGAAGATTCCTCCCTGGGGAAAGGTGCCAGGACAGAAAGCAAGTGTTATTATTCTAGTGTTAACGGGGCCCCATCATTGGCACCTGAGAGCCCAAGGCTGCCACCTTTTGCCTGGGCGCAAATGTCGCCGGCGCGTGCCACTTGCGGGTCCGGGGAAGTGCCATTTTTCAGCCCAGAATTCCAGACGGACAAAGACACCTCCCAGGGAAAAGGTGCCAGGTCAGAAATCGAATTGTCCTTTTCTAGGGTCAATGGTGCCCCATCATTGGCACCTGAGAGTTCAAGGCTGCCACTTTTTCCGTGGGCGCAAACATCAACAGCACGTGCCACTTTCTTGTCCGGGAAAGTGCCGTTTTTCAGCCCTGAATTCCAGACGGATGAAGACTCCTCACAGGGAAGAGGCTCCAAGGACAGAAAGCGATTGTTCCATTTCTAGGGTTAATCAGGCCCCATCATTGGCACCTGAGAGCCCAAGGTTGCCTCCTATACCCTGGGCGCAAAGCTCGACCATGCGTACTACGTGAGGGTCCGGGAAATTGCCGTTTCTCATTCCAGAATTCCAGACCGATGAAGATTCCTCCCTGGGAAAAGGTGGAAGGACAGAAAGCGATTGTTCCTTTTCTAGGGTTAATGGGGCTCCATCATTGACACCTGAGAGCCCAAGGCTGCAACCTTTTCCCTGGGCGCAAAGCTCAACGGTGCGTGCCACTTGCGGGTCCAGGAATGTGCCGTTTCTCATTCCAGAGTTCGAGGCCGATGAAGATTTCTCCCAGGGAAAAGGTGCCAGGACAGAAAGCAATTGTGCCTTTTCTAGGGTTAATGGGGCACCAAAATTGACACCTGAGAGCTCAAGGCTGCCACCTTTTCACTGGGCGCAAAGCTCGACGGAGCGTTCCACGTGCGGGTCCCGGAAAGTGCCATTTTTCAGCCCACAATTCCAGACCTATGAAGATTCCTCAGAGGGAAAAGGTACCAGGAGACAAAGCCATTGTGTATTTTGTAATGCTAATTGGGCCCCATCATTGGCACCTGAGAGCCCAAGGCTGCCACCTTTTCCCTGGGCGCAAATGTCGACGGCGCGTGCCGCTTGCAAGTCCGGGAATGTGCTGTTTCTCATCCCAGAATTCCAGGCCAGCGAAGATTTCTCCCTGGGAAAAGGTGCCAGGACAGAAAGCGATTGTGCCTTTTCTAGGGTTAATGGGGCCCCAAAATTGGCAGCTGAGAGCCCAGGGCTGCCACCTTTTCCTGGGCGCAAAGCTCGACGGTGCGTGCCACATGCGGGTAAGGCAAAGAGCCGTTTTCAGCCCAGAATTCCAGACCTATGAAGATTCCTCCCTGGGAAAAGGTGCCAGGACAGAAAGCGATTGTTCTTTTTCTAGGGGTAATGGGGCCCCATCGTTGGCACCTGAGAGCCCAAGGCTGCCACCTTTTCCCTGGGCACAAAGCTCGATGGTGCGTTCCACTTGCAAGTCCGGGCAAGTGCAGTTTTTCAGCCCAGAATTCCAGACGGACGAAAATTCCTCCCAGGGAAAAGGTGCCAGGACAGAAAGCGATTGTTATTTATCTAGTGTTAACGGGGACCCATCGTTGGCACCTGAGAGCCCAAGGCTGCCACCTTTTCCCCGGGCGCAAAGCTAGATGGTGCCTGCCACGTTCAGGTCAGAGAAAGTGCGTTGTTCAGCCTAGGATTCCAGACGGCTGACGACTCCTCCCAGGGAAAGGGCTCCCAGGACAGAAAGCGATTGTTCCATTTCTAGTGTTAATGGGGGCCCGTCATTGGCATCTGAGAGCCAGAGGTTGCCTCCTTTTCCCTGGGCACTTAGCACAACAGTGCGTGCCACATGCTGGTCCCAGAAAGTGCCATTTTACAGCCCAGAATTCCAGACCAATGAAGACTCCTCCCAGGGAAATGGTGCCAGGACAGAAGGCCATTGTGCTTTTTGTAAAGGTAATGGGGCCCCATCATTGACACCTGAGAGCCCAAGACTACCACCTTTTCCCTGGATGCAAAGCTCGATGGTGCGTTCCACTTGCGGGTCCAGGAAAGTGCCGATTCTCAGACCAGAATTCCAAGCCAATGAAGATTCCTCCCTGGGAAAAGGTGCCAGGACAGAAAGCCATTGTGCCTTTTGTAGGGGTAATGGGGCACCATCATTGGCAGCTGAGAGCCCAAGGCTGCCCCCTTTTCCATAGGCGCAAAGCTCAACGGTGTGTACCTTGTGCGGGTTTGGGGCAGTGCCATTTTTGAACCCAGATTTCCAGACGGACGAAGATTCCTCCCTGGGAAAAGGTGCCAGGACAGAAAGCAAGTGTTATTTTTCTAGTGTTAACGGGGCCCCATCATTGGCACCTGAGAGCCCAAGGCTGCCACCTTTTGCCTGGGCGCAAATGTCACCGGCGCGTGCGACTTGCGGGTCCGGGGAAGTGCCATTTTTCAGCCCAGAATTCCAGACGGACAAAGACACCTCCCAGGGAAAAGGTGCCAGGTCAGAAATCGAATTGTCCTTTTCTAGGGTCAATGGTGCCCCATCATTGGCACCTGAGAGTTCAAGGCTGCCACATTTTCCGTGGGCGCAAACATCAACAGCACGTGCCACTTTCTTGTCCGGGAAAGTGCCGTTTTTCAGCCCTGAATTCCAGACGGATGAAGACTCCTCACAGGGAAGAGGCTCCCAGGACAGAAAGCGATTGTTCCATTTCTAAGGTTAATCCGGCTCCATCATTGGCACCTGAGAGCCCAAGGTTGCCTCCTATACCCTGGGCGCAAAGCTCGACCATGCGTACTACGTGAGGGTCCGGGAAATTGCCGTTTCTCATTCCAGAATTCCAGACCAATGAAGATTCCTCCCAGGGAAAAGGTGCCAGGACAGAAAGCGATTGTGCCTTTTCTAGGGTTAATGGGGCCCCAAAATTGGCACCCGAGAGCCCAAGGCTGTCACCTTTTGCCTGGGCACAAAGCTCGACGGTGCGTTCCACTTGCAGGTCCGGGGAAGTGCGGTTTTTCAGTCCAGAATTCCAGACGAACGAAAATTCCTCCCAGAGAAAAGGGCAGAAAGCAATTGTTATTTATCTAGTGTTAACGGGGACCCATCGTTGGCACCTGAGAGCCCAAGGCTGCCACCTTTTCCCTGGGCGCAAAGCTAGATGGTGCCTGCCACGTGCAGGTCAGAGAAAGACCTTTGTTCAGCCCAGGATTCCAGACGGATGATGACTCCTCCCAGGGAAAAGGCTCCCAGGACAGAAAGCGATTGTTCCATTTCTAGTGTTAATGGAGGCTCGTCATTGGCATCTGAGAGCCAGAGGTTGCCTCCCTTTCCCTGGGCGCAAAGCACGACAGTGCGTGCCACGTGCTGGTCCCAGAAAGTGCCATTTTACAGCCCAGAATTCCAGACCAATGAAAACTCCTCCCAGGGAAAAGGTGCCAAAACAGAAAGCCATTGTGCTTTTTGTAATGGCAATGGGGCCCCATCATTGACACCTGAGAGCCCAAGACTGCCACCTTTTCCCTGGACGCAATGCTCGATGGTGCGTTCCACTTGAGGGTCGGGGAAAGTGCCGATTCTCAGACCAGAATTCCAAACCGATGAAGATTCCTCCCTGGGAAAAGGTGGCAGGACAGAAAGCCATTGTGCCTTTTGTAGAGGTAATGGGGCACCATCATTGGCACCTGAGAGCTCAAGACTGCCACCTTTTCCCTGGGCGCAAAGCTCGACGGTGTGTACCTTGTGCGGGTTTGGGGCAGTGCCATTTTTGAACCCAGATTTCCAGACGGACGAAGATTCCTTCCTGGGAAAAGGTGCCAGGACAGAAAGCAAGTGTTAACGGGGCCCCATCATTGGCACCTGAGAGCCCAAGGCTGCCACCTTTTGCCTGGGCGCAAATGTCGACGGCGTGTGCCACTTGCGGGTCCAGGGAAGTGCCATTTTTCAGCCCTGAATTCCAGACGTATGAGGACTCCTCACAGGGAAGAGGCTCCAAGGACAGAAAGCGATTGTTCCATTTCTAGGGTTAATCGGGCCCCATCATTGGCACCTGAGAGCCCAAGGTTGCCTCCTATACCCTGGGCGCAAAGCTCGACCATGCGTACTACGTGAGGGTCCGGGAAATTGCCGTTTCTCATTCCAGAATTCCAGACCGATGAAGATTCCTCCCTGGGAAAAGGTGTCAGGACAGAAAGCGATTGTTCCTTTTCTAAGGTTAATGGGGCTCCATCATTGACACCTGAGAGCCCAAGGCTGCAACCTTTTCCCTGAGCGCAAAGCTCAACGGTGCGTGCCACTTGCGGGTCCAGGAATGTGCTGTTTCTCATCCCAGAATTCGAGGCCAATGAGGATTTCTCCCAGGGAAAAGGTGCCAGGACAGAAAGCAATTGTGCCTTTTCTAGAGTTAATGGGGCCCCAAAATTGACACCTGAGAGCCCAAGGCTGCCACCTTTTCCCTGGGTGCAAAGCTCGACGGAGCGTTCCACGTGCGGGTCCCAGAAAGTGCCATTTTTCAGCCCACAATTCCAGACGTATGAAGATTCCTCAGAGGGAAAAGGTACCAGGAGACCAAGCCATTGTGTATTTTGTAATGCTAATTGGGCCCCATCATTGGCACCTGAGAGCCCAAGGCTGCCACCTTTTCCCTGGGTGCAAAGCTCGACGGTGCATACCCTGTGCGGGTCCGGGAAAGGGCCGTTTTTCAGCCCAGAATTCCAGACGGAAGTCGATTCCTCTCTGGAAAAAGATGTCAGGACAGAAAACCATTGTGCCTTTTCTAGGGGGATTTGGGGCCCCATCTTTGGCACCTGAGAGCCCAAGGCTGCCACCTTTTTCCTGGGCGCAAATGTCCACGGCACGTGCCACTTGCAAGTCCGGGAATGTGCCGTTTCTCATCGCAGAATTCCAGGCCAGCAAAGATTTCTCCCTGGGAACAGGTGCCAGGACAGAAAGCGATTGTGCCTTTTCTAGGTTTAATGGGGCCCCAAAATTGGCAGCTGAGAGCCCAGGGCTGCCACCTTTTGCCTGGGCGCAAAGCTAGATGGTGCCTGCCACGTGCAGGTCAGAGAAAGACCTTTGTTCAGCCCAGGATTCCAGACGGATGACGACTCCTCCCAGGGAAAGGGCTCCCAGGACAGAAATCGATTGTTCCATTTCTAGTGTTAATGGAGGCTCGTCATTGGCATCTGAGAGCCAGAGGTAACCTCCTTTTCCCCGGGCGCAAAGCACGACAGTGTGGGCCACGTGCTGGTCCCAGAAAGTGCCATTTTATAGCCCAGAATTCCAGACCAATGAAGACTCCTCCCAGGGAAAAGGTGCCAGGACAGAAAGCCATTGTGCTTTTTGTAATGGTAATGGGGCCCCATCATTGGCACCTGAGAGCCCAAGACTGCCACCTTTTCCCTGGACGCAAAGCTCGATGGTTCGTTCCACTTGCGGGTCCAGGAAAGTGTGATTCTCAGACCAGAATTCCAAACCGATGAAGATTCCTCCCTGGGAAAAGGTGTCAGGACAGAAAGCGATTGTTCCTTTTCTAAGGTTAATGGGGCACCATCATTGGCACCTGAGAGCGCAAGGCTGCCCCCTTTTCCCTGGGCACAAAGCTCAACGGTGTGTACCTTGTGCGGGTTTGGGGCAGTGCCATTTTTGAACCCAGATTTCCAGACGGACGAAGATTCCTCCCTGGGGAAAGGTGCCAGGACAGAAAGCAAGTGTTATTATTCTAGTGTTAACGGGGCCCCATCATTGGCACCTGAGAGCCCAAGGCTGCCACCTTTTGCCTGGGCGCAAATGTCGCTGGCGCGTGCCACTTGCGGGTCCGGGGAAGTGCCATTTTTCAGCCCAGAATTCCAGACGGACAAAGACACCTCCCAGGGAAAAGGTGCCAGGTCAGAAATCGAATTGTCCTTTTCTAGGGTCAATGGTGCCCCATCATTGGCACCTGAGAGTTCAAGGCTGCCACTTTTTCCGTGGGCGCAAACATCAACAGCACGTGCCACTTTCTTGTCCGGGAAAGTGCCGTTTTTCAGCCCTGAATTCCAGACGGATGAAGACTCCTCACAGGGAAGAGGCTCCAAGGACAGAAAGCGATTGTTCCATTTCTAGGGTTAATCAGGCCCCATCATTGGCACCTGAGAGCCCAAGGTTGCCTCCTATACCCTGGGCGCAAAGCTCGACCATGCGTACTACGTGAGGGTCCGGGAAATTGCCGTT
This sequence comes from Pithys albifrons albifrons, assembly GCF_047495875.1. Taxonomy (NCBI): domain Eukaryota; kingdom Metazoa; phylum Chordata; class Aves; order Passeriformes; family Thamnophilidae; genus Pithys; species Pithys albifrons. The sequence continues at coordinate 759,265 of NC_092493.1, forward strand.
TCTCATTCCAGAATTCCAGACCGATGAAGATTCCTCCCTGGGAAAAGGTGGAAGGACAGAAAGCGATTGTTCCTTTTCTAGGGTTAATGGGGCTCCATCATTGACACCTGAGAGCCCAAGGCTGCAACCTTTTCCCTGAGCGCAAAGCTCAACGGTGCGTGCCACTTGCGGGTCCAGGAATGTGCCGTTTCTCATTCCAGAGTTCGAGGCCGATGAAGATTTCTCCCAGGGAAAAGGTGCCAGGACAGAAAGCAATTGTGCCTTTTCTAGGGTTAATGGGGCACCAAAATTGACACCTGAGAGCTCAAGGCTGCCACCTTTTCACTGGGCGCAAAGCTCGACGGAGCGTTCCACGTGCGGGTCCCGGAAAGTGCCATTTTTCAGCCCACAATTCCAGACCTATGAAGATTCCTCAGAGGGAAAAGGTACCAGGAGACAAAGCCATTGTGTATTTTGTAATGCTAATTGGGCCCCATCATTGGCACCTGAGAGCCCAAGGCTGCCACCTTTTCCCTGGGCGCAAATGTCGACGGCGCGTGCCGCTTGCAAGTCCGGGAATGTGCTGTTTCTCATCCCAGAATTCCAGGCCAGCGAAGATTTCTCCCTGGGAAAAGGTGCCAGGACAGAAAGCGATTGTGCCTTTTCTAGGGTTAATGGGGCCCCAAAATTGGCAGCTGAGAGCCCAGGGCTGCCACCTTTTCCTGGGCGCAAAGCTCGACGGTGCGTGCCACATGCGGGTAAGGCAAAGAGCCGTTTTCAGCCCAGAATTCCAGACCAATGAAGATTCCTCCCAGGGAAAAGGTGCCAGGACAGAAAGCGATTGTTCTTTTTCTAGGGGTAATGGGGCCCCATCGTTGGCACCTGAGAGCCCAAGGCTGCCACCTTTTCCCTGGGCACAAAGCTCGACGGTGCGTTCCACTTGCAAGTCCGGGCAAGTGCAGTTTTTCAGCCCAGAATTCCAGACGGACGAAAATTCCTCCCAGGGAAAAGGTGCCAGGACAGAAAGCGATTGTTATTTATCTAGTGTTAACGGGGACCCATCGTTGGCACCTGAGAGCCCAAGGCTGCCACCTTTTCCCCGGGCGCAAAGCTAGATGGTGCCTGCCACGTTCAGGTCAGAGAAAGTGCGTTGTTCAGCCTAGGATTCCAGACGGCTGACGACTCCTCCCAGGGAAAGGGCTCCCAGGACAGAAAGCGATTGTTCCATTTCTAGTGTTAATGGGGGCCCGTCATTGGCATCTGAGAGCCAGAGGTTGCCTCCTTTTCCCTGGGCACTTAGCACAACAGTGCGTGCCACATGCTGGTCCCAGAAAGTGCCATTTTACAGCCCAGAATTCCAGACCAATGAAGACTCCTCCCAGGGAAATGGTGCCAGGACAGAAGGCCATTGTGCTTTTTGTAAAGGTAATGGGGCCCCATCATTGACACCTGAGAGCCCAAGACTACCACCTTTTCCCTGGATGCAAAGCTCGATGGTGCGTTCCACTTGCGGGTCCAGGAAAGTGCCGATTCTCAGACCAGAATTCCAAGCCAATGAAGATTCCTCCCTGGGAAAAGGTGCCAGGACAGAAAGCCATTGTGCCTTTTGTAGGGGTAATGGGGCACCATCATTGGCAGCTGAGAGCCCAAGGCTGCCCCCTTTTCCATAGGCGCAAAGCTCAACGGTGTGTACCTTGTGCGGGTTTGGGGCAGTGCCATTTTTGAACCCAGATTTCCAGACGGACGAAGATTCCTCCCTGGGAAAAGGTGCCAGGACAGAAAGCAAGTGTTATTTTTCTAGTGTTAACGGGGCCCCATCATTGGCACCTGAGAGCCCAAGGCTGCCACCTTTTGCCTGGGCGCAAATGTCACCGGCGCGTGCCACTTGCGGGTCCGGGGAAGTGCCATTTTTCAGCCCAGAATTCCAGACGGACAAAGACACCTCCCAGGGAAAAGGTGCCAGGTCAGAAATCGAATTGTCCTTTTCTAGGGTCAATGGTGCCCCATCATTGGCACCTGAGAGTTCAAGGCTGCCACATTTTCCGTGGGCGCAAACATCAACAGCACGTGCCACTTTCTTGTCCGGGAAAGTGCCGTTTTTCAGCCCTGAATTCCAGACGGATGAAGACTCCTCACAGGGAAGAGGCTCCCAGGACAGAAAGCGATTGTTCCATTTCTAAGGTTAATCCGGCTCCATCATTGGCACCTGAGAGCCCAAGGTTGCCTCCTATACCCTGGGCGCAAAGCTCGACCATGCGTACTACGTGAGGGTCCGGGAAATTGCCGTTTCTCATTCCAGAATTCCAGACCAATGAAGATTCCTCCCAGGGAAAAGGTGCCAGGACAGAAAGCGATTGTGCCTTTTCTAGGGTTAATGGGGCCCCAAAATTGGCACCCGAGAGCCCAAGGCTGTCACCTTTTGCCTGGGCACAAAGCTCGACGGTGCGTTCCACTTGCAGGTCCGGGGAAGTGCGGTTTTTCAGTCCAGAATTCCAGACGAACGAAAATTCCTCCCAGAGAAAAGGGCAGAAAGCAATTGTTATTTATCTAGTGTTAACGGGGACCCATCGTTGGCACCTGAGAGCCCAAGGCTGCCACCTTTTCCCTGGGCGCAAAGCTAGATGGTGCCTGCCACGTGCAGGTCAGAGAAAGACCTTTGTTCAGCCCAGGATTCCAGACGGATGATGACTCCTCCCAGGGAAAAGGCTCCCAGGACAGAAAGCGATTGTTCCATTTCTAGTGTTAATGGAGGCTCGTCATTGGCATCTGAGAGCCAGAGGTTGCCTCCCTTTCCCTGGGCGCAAAGCACGACAGTGCGTGCCACGTGCTGGTCCCAGAAAGTGCCATTTTACAGCCCAGAATTCCAGACCAATGAAAACTCCTCCCAGGGAAAAGGTGCCAAAACAGAAAGCCATTGTGCTTTTTGTAATGGCAATGGGGCCCCATCATTGACACCTGAGAGCCCAAGACTGCCACCTTTTCCCTGGACGCAATGCTCGATGGTGCGTTCCACTTGAGGGTCGGGGAAAGTGCCGATTCTCAGACCAGAATTCCAAACCGATGAAGATTCCTCCCTGGGAAAAGGTGGCAGGACAGAAAGCCATTGTGCCTTTTGTAGAGGTAATGGGGCACCATCATTGGCAGCTGAGAGCTCAAGACTGCCACCTTTTCCCTGGGCGCAAAGCTCGACGGTGTGTACCTTGTGCGGGTTTGGGGCAGTGCCATTTTTGAACCCAGATTTCCAGACGGACGAAGATTCCTTCCTGGGAAAAGGTGCCAGGACAGAAAGCAAGTGTTAACGGGGCCCCATCATTGGCACCTGAGAGCCCAAGGCTGCCACCTTTTGCCTGGGCGCAAATGTCGACGGCGTGTGCCACTTGCGGGTCCGGGGAAGTGCCATTTTTCAGCCCTGAATTCCAGACGTATGAGGACTCCTCACAGGGAAGAGGCTCCAAGGACAGAAAGCGATTGTTCCATTTCTAGGGTTAATCGGGCCCCATCATTGGCACCTGAGAGCCCAAGGTTGCCTCCTATACCCTGGGCGCAAAGCTCGACCATGCGTACTACGTGAGGGTCCGGGAAATTGCCGTTTCTCATTCCAGAATTCCAGACCGATGAAGATTCCTCCCTGGGAAAAGGTGTCAGGACAGAAAGCGATTGTTCCTTTTCTAAGGTTAATGGGGCTCCATCATTGACACCTGAGAGCCCAAGGCTGCAACCTTTTCCCTGAGCGCAAAGCTCAACGGTGCGTGCCACTTGCGGGTCCAGGAATGTGCTGTTTCTCATCCCAGAATTCGAGGCCAATGAGGATTTCTCCCAGGGAAAAGGTGCCAGGACAGAAAGCAATTGTGCCTTTTCTAGAGTTAATGGGGCCCCAAAATTGACACCTGAGAGCCCAAGGCTGCCACCTTTTCCCTGGGCGCAAAGCTCGACGGAGCGTTCCACGTGCGGGTCCCAGAAAGTGCCATTTTTCAGCCCACAATTCCAGACGTATGAAGATTCCTCAGAGGGAAAAGGTACCAGGAGACCAAGCCATTGTGTATTTTGTAATGCTAATTGGGCCCCATCATTGGCACCTGAGAGCCCAAGGCTGCCACCTTTTCCCTGGGTGCAAAGCTCGACGGTGCATACCCTGTGCGGGTCCGGGAAAGGGCCGTTTTTCAGCCCAGAATTCCAGACGGAAGTCGATTCCTCTCTGGAAAAAGATGTCAGGACAGAAAACCATTGTGCCTTTTCTAGGGGGATTTGGGGCCCCATCTTTGGCACCTGAGAGCCCAAGGCTGCCACCTTTTTCCTGGGCGCAAATGTCCACGGCACGTGCCACTTGCAAGTCCGGGAATGTGCCGTTTCTCATCGCAGAATTCCAGGCCAGCAAAGATTTCTCCCTGGGAACAGGTGCCAGGACAGAAAGCGATTGTGCCTTTTCTAGGTTTAATGGGGCCCCAAAATTGGCAGCTGAGAGCCCAGGGCTGCCACCTTTTGCCTGGGCGCAAAGCTAGATGGTGCCTGCCACGTGCAGGTCAGAGAAAGACCTTTGTTCAGCCCAGGATTCCAGACGGATGACGACTCCTCCCAGGGAAAGGGCTCCCAGGACAGAAATCGATTGTTCCATTTCTAGTGTTAATGGAGGCTCGTCATTGGCATCTGAGAGCCAGAGGTAACCTCCTTTTCCCCGGGCGCAAAGCACGACAGTGTGGGCCACGTGCTGGTCCCAGAAAGTGCCATTTTATAGCCCAGAATTCCAGACCAATGAAGACTCCTCCCAGGGAAAAGGTGCCAGGACAGAAAGCCATTGTGCTTTTTGTAATGGTAATGGGGCCCCATCATTGGCACCTGAGAGCCCAAGACTGCCACCTTTTCCCTGGACGCAAAGCTCGATGGTTCGTTCCACTTGCGGGTCCAGGAAAGTGTGATTCTCAGACCAGAATTCCAAACCGATGAAGATTCCTCCCTGGGAAAAGGTGTCAGGACAGAAAGCGATTGTTCCTTTTCTAAGGTTAATGGGGCACCATCATTGGCACCTGAGAGCGCAAGGCTGCCCCCTTTTCCCTGGGCGCAAAGCTCAACGGTGTGTACCTTGTGCGGGTTTGGGGCAGTGCCATTTTTGAACCCAGATTTCCAGACGGACGAAGATTCCTCCCTGGGGAAAGGTGCCAGGACAGAAAGCAAGTGTTATTATTCTAGTGTTAACGGGGCCCCATCATTGGCACCTGAGAGCCCAAGGCTGCCACCTTTTGCCTGGGCGCAAATGTCGCTGGCGCGTGCCACTTGCGGGTCCGGGGAAGTGCCATTTTTCAGCCCAGAATTCCAGACGGACAAAGACACCTCCCAGGGAAAAGGTGCCAGGTCAGAAATCGAATTGTCCTTTTCTAGGGTCAATGGTGCCCCATCATTGGCACCTGAGAGTTCAAGGCTGCCACTTTTTCCGTGGGCGCAAACATCAACAGCACGTGCCACTTTCTTGTCCGGGAAAGTGCCGTTTTTCAGCCCTGAATTCCAGACGGATGAAGACTCCTCACAGGGAAGAGGCTCCAAGGACAGAAAGCGATTGTTCCATTTCTAGGGTTAATCAGGCCCCATCATTGGCACCTGAGAGCCCAAGGTTGCCTCCTATACCCTGGGCGCAAAGCTCGACCATGCGTACTACGTGAGGGTCCGGGAAATTGCCGTTTCTCATTCCAGAATTCCAGACCGATGAAGATTCCTCCCTGGGAAAAGGTGGAAGGACAGAAAGCGATTGTTCATTTTCTAGGGTTAATGGGGCTCCATCATTGACACCTGAGAGCCCAAGGCTGCAACCTTTTCCCTGAGCGCAAAGCTCAACGGTGCGTGCCACTTGCGGGTCCAGGAATGTGCCGTTTCTCATCCCAGAATTCGAGGCCGATGAAGATTTCTCCCAGGGAAAAGGTGCCAGGACAGAAAGCAATTGTGCCTTTTCTAGGGTTAATGGGGCACCAAAATTGACACCTGAGAGCTCAAGGCTGCCACCTTTTCACTGGGCGCAAAGCTCGACGGAGCGTTCCACGTGCGGGTCCCGGAAAGTGCCATTTTTCAGCCCACAATTCCAGACCTATGAAGATTCCTCAGAGGGAAAAGGTACCAGGAGACAAAGCCATTGTGTATTTTGTAATGCTAATTGGGCCCCATCATTGGCACCTGAGAGCCCAAGGCTGCCACCTTTTCCCTGGGCGCAAATGTCGACGGCGCGTGCCGCTTGCAAGTCCGGGAATGTGCTGTTTCTCATCCCAGAATTCCAGGCCAGCGAAGATTTCTCCCTGGGAAAAGGTGCCAGGACAGAAAGCGATTGTGCCTTTTCTAGGGTTAATGGGGCCCCAAAATTGGCAGCTGAGAGCCCAGGGCTGCCACCTTTTCCTGGGCGCAAAGCTCAACGGTGCGTGCCACATGCGGGTAAGGCAAAGAGCCGTTTTCAGCCCAGAATTCCAGACCAATGAAGATTCCTCCCAGGGAAAAGGTGCCAGGACAGAAAGCGATTGTTCTTTTTCTAGGGGTAATGGGGCCCCATCGTTGGCACCTGAGAGCCCAAGGCTGCCACCTTTTCCCTGGGCACAAAGCTCGACGGTGCGTTCCACTTGCAAGTCCGGGCAAGTGCAGTTTTTCAGCCCAGAATTCCAGACGGACAAAAATTCCTCCCAGGGAAAAGGTGCCAGGACAGAAAGCGATTGTTATTTATCTAGTGTTAACGGGGACCCATCGTTGGCACCTGAGAGCCCAAGGCTGCCACCTTTTGCCTGGGCGCAAAGCTAGATGGTGCCTGCCACGTGCAGGTCAGAGAAAGACCTTTGTTCAGCCCAGGATTCCAGACGGATGATGACTCCTCCCAGGGGAAGTGCTCCCAGGACAGAAAGCGATTGTTCCATTTCTAGTGTTAATGGAGGCTCGTCATTGGCATCTGAGAGCCAGAGGTTGCCTTCCTTTCCCTGGGCGCAAAGCACGACAGTGCGTGCCACGTGCTGGTCCCAGAAAGTGCCATTTTACAGCCCAGAATTCCAGACCAATGAAGACTCCTCCCAGGGAAAAGGTGCCAGGACAGAAAGCCATTGTGCTTTTTGTAAAAGTAATGGGGCCCCCGTCATTGGCACCTGAGAGCCCAAGACTGCCACTTTTCCCTGGACGCAATGCTCGATGGTGCGTTCCACTTGCAGGTCCAGGAAAGTGCCGATTCTCAGACCAGAATTCCAAGCCGATGAAGATTCCTCCCTGGGAAAAGGTGCCAGGACAGAAAGCCATTGTGCCTTTTGTAGGGGTAATGGGGCCCCATCATTGGCAGCTGAGAGCCCAAGGCTGCCACCTTTTCCCTGGGTGCAAATGTCGACGGCGTGTGCCACTTGCGGGTCCGGGAATGTGTCATTTTTCAGCCCAGGATTCCAGACGGACGAAGATTCCTCCCTGGGAAAAGGTGCAAGGACAGAAAGCAAGTGTTATTTTTCTAGTGTTAACGGGGCCCCATCATTGGCACCTGACAGCCCAAGGCTGTCACCTCTTCCCTGGGCGCAAAGCTAGATGGTGCCTGCCACGTGCAGGTCAGAGAAAGTGCGTTGTTCAGCCCAGGATTCCAGACGGCTGACGACTCCTCCCAGGGAAAGGGCTCCCAGGACAGAAAGCGATTGTTCCATTTCTAGTGTTAATGGGGGCCCGTCATTGGCATCTGAGAGCCAGAGGTTGCCTCCTTTTCCCTGGGCACTTAGCACGACAGTGCGTGCCACATGCTGGTCCCAGAAAGTGCCATTTTACAGCCCAGAATTCCAGACCAATGAAGACTCCTCCCAGGGAAATGGTGCCAGGACAGAAGGCCATTGTGCTTTTTGTAAAGGTAATGGGGCCCCATCATTGACACCTGAGAGCCCAAGACTGCCACCTTTTCCCTGGATGCAAAGCTCGATGGTGCGTTCAACTTGCGGGTCCAGGAAAGTGCCGATTCTCAGACCAGAATTCCAAGCCAATGAAGATTCCTCCCTGGGAAAAGGTGCCAGGACAGAAAGCCATTGTGCCTTTTGTAGGGGTAATGGGGCACCATCATTGGCAGCTGAGAGCCCAAGGCTGCCCCCTTTTCCATAGGCGCAAAGCTCAACGGTGTGTACCTTGTGCGGGTTTGGGGCAGTGCCATTTTTGAACCCAGATTTCCAGACGGACGAAGATTCCTCCCTGGGAAAAGGTGCCAGGACAGAAAGCAAGTGTTATTTTTCTAGTGTTAACGGGGCCCCATCATTGGCACCTGAGAGCCCAAGGCTGCCACCTTTTGCCTGGGCGCAAATGTCGACGGCGTGTGCCACTTGCGGGTCCGGGGAAGTGCCATTTTTCAGCCCTGAATTCCAGACGTATGAGGACTCCTCACAGGGAAGAGGCTCCAAGGACAGAAAGCGATTGTTCCATTTCTAGGGTTAATCGGGCCCCATCATTGGCACCTGAGAGCCCAAGGTTGCCTCCTATACCCTGGGCGCAAAGCTCGACCATGCGTACTACGTGAGGGTCCGGGAAATTGCCGTTTCTCATTCCAGAATTCCAGACCGATGAAGATTCCTCCCTGGGAAAAGGTGTCAGGACAGAAAGCGATTGTTCCTTTTCTAAGGTTAATGGGGCTCCATCATTGACACCTGAGAGCCCAAGGCTGCAACCTTTTCCCTGAGCGCAAAGCTCAACGGTGCGTGCCACTTGCGGGTCCAGGAATGTGCTGTTTCTCATCCCAGAATTCGAGGCCAATGAGGATTTCTCCCAGGGAAAAGGTGCCAGGACAGAAAGCAATTGTGCCTTTTCTAGAGTTAATGGGGCCCCAAAATTGACACCTGAGAGCCCAAGGCTGCCACCTTTTCACTGGGCGCAAAGCTCGACGGAGCGTTCCACGTGCGGGTCCCAGAAAGTGCCATTTTCAGCCCACAATTCCAGACGTATGAAGATTCCTCAGAGGGAAAAGGTACCAGGAGACAAAGCCATTGTGTATTTTGTAATGCTAATTGGGCCCCATCATTGGCACCTGAGAGCCCAAGGCTGCCACCTTTTCCCTGGGTGCAAAGCTCGACGGTGCATACCCTGTGCGGGTCCGGGAAAGGGCCGTTTTTCAGCCCAGAATTCCAGACGGAAGTCGATTCCTCTCTGGGAAAAGGTGTCAGGACAGAAAGCCATTGTGCCTTTTCTAGGGGGATTTGGGGCCCCATCTTTGGCACCTGAGAGCCCAAGGCTGCCACCTTTTTCCTGGGCGCAAATGTCCACGGCACGTGCCACTTGCAAGTCCGGGAATGTGCCGTTTCTCATCCCAGAATTCCAGGCCAGCAAAGATTTCTCCCTGGGAAAAGGTGCCAGGACAGAAAGCGATTGTGCCTTTTCTAGGTTTAATGGGGCCCCAAAATTGGCAGCTGAGAGCCCAGGGCTGCCACCTTTTCCCCGGGCGCAAAGCTAGATGGTGCCTGCCACGTGCAGGTCAGAGAAAGACCTTTGTTCAGCCCAGGATTCCAGACGGCTGACGACTCCTCCCAGGGAAAGGGCTCCCAGGACAGAAATCGATTGTTCCATTTCTAGTGTTAATGGAGGCTCGTCATTGGCATCTGAGAGCCAGAGGTAACCTCCTTTTCCCCGGGCGCAAAGCACGACAGTGTGGGCCACGTGCTGGTCCCAGAAAGTGCCATTTTATAGCCCAGAATTCCAGACCAATGAAAACTCCTCCCCGGGAAAAGGTGCCAGGACAGAAAGCCATTGTGCTTTTTTTAAAGGTAATGGGGCCCCATCATTGGCACCTGAGAGCCCAAGACTGCCACCTTTTCCCTGGATGCAAAGCTCGATGGTGAGTTCCACTTGCGGGTCGGGGAAAGTGCCGATTCTCAGACCAGAATTCCAAACCGATGAAGATTCCTCCCTGGGAAAAGGTGTCAGGACAGAAAACGATTGTTCCTTTTCTAAGGTTAACGGGGCCCCATCATTGGCACCTGAGAGCCCAAGGCTGCCACCTTTTGCCTGGGCGCAAATGTCGCCGGCGCGTGCCACTTGCGGGTCCGGGGAAGTGCCATTTTTCAGCCCAGAATTCCAGACGGACAAAGACACCTCCCAGGGAAAAGGTGCCAGGTCAGAAATCGAATTGTCCTTTTCTAGGGTCAATGGTGCCCCATCATTGGCACCTCAGAGTTCAAGGCTGCCACTTTTTCCGTAGGCGCAAACATAACAGCACGTGCCACTTTCTTGTCCGGGAAAGTGCCGTTTTTCAGCCCTGAATTCCAGACGGATGAAGACTCCTCACAGGGAAGAGGCTCCAAGGACAGAAAGCGATTGTTCCATTTCTAGGGTTAATCGGGCCCCATCATTGGCACCTGAGAGCCCAAGGTTGCCTCCTATACCCTGGGCGCAAAGCTCGACCATGCGTACTACGTGAGGGTCCGGGAAATTGCCGTTTCTCATTCCAGAATTCCAGACCGATGAAGATTCCTCCCTGGGAAAAGGTGTCAGGACAGAAAGCGATTGTTCCTTTTCTAGGGTTAATGGGGCTCCATCATTGACACCTGAGAGCCCAAGGTTGCCTCCTATACCCTGGGCGCAAAGCTCGACCATGCGTACTACGTGAGGGTCCGGGAAATTGCCGTTTCTCATCCCAGAATTCGAGGCCGATGAAGATTTCTCCCAGGGAAAAGGTGCCAGGACAGAAAGCAATTGTGCCTTTTCTAGAGTTAATGGGGCCCCAAAATTGACACCTGAGAGCCCAAGGCTGCCACCTTTTCACTGGGCGCAAAGCTCGACGGAGCGTTCCACGTGCGGGTCCCAGAAAGTGCCATTTTTCAGCCCACAATTCAAGACCTATGAAGATTCCTCAGAGGGAAAAGGTACCAGGAGACAAAGCCATTGTGTATTTTGTAATGCTAATTGGGCCCCATCATTGGCACCTGAGAGCCCAAGGCTGCCACCTTTTCCCTGGGCGCAAAGCTCGACGGTGCATACCCTGTGCGGGTCCAGGAAAGGGTTGTTTTTCAGCCCAGAATTCCAGACGGAAGTCGATTCTTCTCTGGAAAAAAGGTGTCAGGACAGAAAGCCATTGTGCCTTTTCTAGGGGGATTTGGGGCCCCATCATTGGCACCTGAGAGCCCAAGGCTGCCACCGTTTCCCTGGGTGCAAAGCTTGATGGTTCGTTCCACTTGCGGGTCCAGGAAAGTGCTGATTCTCAGACCAGAATTCCAAACCGATGAAGATTCCTCCCTGGGAAAAGGTGCCAGGACAGAAAGCCATTGTGCCTTTTGTAGGGGTAATGGGGCACCATCATTGGCACCTGAGAGCCCAAGGCTGCCCCCTTTTCCCTGGGCGCAAAGCTCGACGGTGTGTACATTGTGCGGGTTTGGGGCAGTGCCAATTTTGAACCCAGATTTCCAGACGGACGAAGATTCCTCCATGGGAAAAGGTGCCAGGACAGAAAGCCATTGTGCCTTTTGTAGGGGTAATGGGGCACCATCATTGGCACCTGAGAGCCCAAGGCTGCCACCTTTTCCCTGGGCGAAAAGCTCGACGGTGCATACCCTGTGCGGGTCCGGGAAAGGGCCGTTTTTCAGCCCAGAATTCCAGACGGAAGTCAATTCTTCTCTGGGAAAAGGTGTCAGGACAGAAAGCCATTGAGCCTTTTCTAGGGGGATTTGGGGCCCCATCTTTGGCACCTGAGAGCCCAAGGCTGCCACCTTTTCCCTGGGCGCAAAGCTCGACGGTGAGTGCCACATGCGGGTAAGGGAAGGAGCCGTTTCAGCCCAGAATTCCAGACCAATGAAGATTCCTCCCAGGGAAAAGGTGCCAGGACAGAAAGCAATTGTGCCTTTTCTAGGGTTAATGGGGCCCCAAAATTGGCACCCGAGAGCCCAAGGCTGTCACCTTTTGCCTGGGCACAAAGCTCGACGGTGCGTTCCACTTGCAGGTCCGGGGAAGTGCCGTTTTTCAGTCCAGAATTCCAGACGGACGAAAATTCCTCCCAGGGTAAAGGTTCCAGGACAGAAAGCGATTGTTATTTATCTAGTGTTAACGGGGACCCATCGTTGGCACCTGAGAGCCCAAGGCTGCCACCTTTTCCCTGGGCGCAAAGCTAGATGGTGCCTGCCACGTGCAGGTCAGAGAAAGACCTTTGTTCAGCCCAGGATTCCAGACGGATGACGACTCCTCCCAGGGAAAAGGCTCCCAGGACAGAAAGCGATTGTTCCATTTCTAGTGTTAATGGAGGCCCGTCATTGGCATCTGAGAGCCAGAGGTTGCCTCCCTTTCCCTGGGCGCAAAGCACGACAGTGCGTGCCACGTGCTGGTCCCAGAAAGTGCCATTTTACAGCCCAGAATTCCAGACCAATGAAGACTCCTCCCAGGGAAAAGGTACCAGGACAGAAAGCCATTGTGCTTTTTGTAAAGGTAATGGGGCCCCATCATTGGCACCTGAGAGCCCAAGACTGCCACCTTTTCCCTGGACGCAATGCTCGATGGTGCGTTCCACTTGCGGGTCGGGGAAAGTGCCGATTCTCAGACCAGAATTCCAAACCGATGAAGATTCCTCCCTGGGAAAAGGTGGCAGGACAGAAAGCCATTGTGCCTTGTGTAGAGGTAATGGGGCACCATCATTGGCACCTGAGAGCTCAAGACTGCCACCTTTTCCCTGGGCGCAAAGCTCGACGGTGTGTACCTTGTGCGGGTTTGGGGCAGTGCCATTTTTGAACCCAGATTTCCAGACGGACGAAGATTCCTCCCTGGGAAAAGGTGCCAGGACAGAAAGCAGGTGTTAACGGGGCCCCATCATTGGCACCTGAGAGCCCAAGGCTGCCACCTTTTGCCTGGGCACAAATGTCGACGGCGTGTGCCACTTGCCAGTCCGGGGAAGTGCCATTTTTCAGCCCAGAATTCCAGACGGACGAAGACACCTCCCAGGGAAAAGGTGCTAGGTCAGAAATTGAATATTCCTTTTCTAGGGTCAATGGTGCCCCATCATTGGCACCTGAGAGTTCAAGGCTGCCACCTTTCCCGTGGGCGCAAACATCAACGGCGCGTACCACTTTCTTGTCCGGGAAAGTGTCATTTTTCAGCCCTCAATTCCAGACGGATGAAGACTCCTCACAGGGAAGAGACTCCCAGGACAGAAAGCGATTATTCCATTTCTAGGGTTAATCGGGCTCCATCATTGGCACCTGAGAGCCCAAGGTTGCCTCCTATACCCTGGGCGCAAAGCTCGACCATGCGTGCTACGTGAGGGTCCGGGAAATTGCCGTTTCTCATTCCAGAATTCAAGACCGATGAAGATTCCTCTCTGGGAAAAGGTGGAAGGACAGAAAGCGATTGTTCCTTTTCTAGGGTTAATGGGGCTCCATCATTGACACCTGAGAGCCCAAGGCTGCCACCTTTTCACTGGGTGCAAAGCTCGACGGAGCGTTCCACTTGCGGGTCCCGGAAAGTGCCATTTTTCAGCCCAGAATACCAGACCTATGAAGATTCCTCCGAGGGAAAAGGTACCAGGAGACAAAGCAATTGTGTATTTTGTAATGCTAATTGGGCCACATCATTGGCACCTGAGAGCCCAAGGCTGCCACCTTTTCCCTGGGCGCAAAGCTCGACGGCGTGTGCCACTTGCAAGTCCGGGAATGTGCCGTTTCTCATCCCAGAATTCCAGGCCAGCAAAGATTTCTCCCTGGGAAAAGGTGCCAGGACAGAAAGCAATTGTGCCTTTTCTAGGGTTAATGGGGCCCCAAAATTGGCAGCTGATAGCCCAGGGCTGCCACCTTTTCCCAGGGCGCAAAGCTCGACGGTGCTTGCCACATGCGGGTAAGGCAAAGAGCCGTTTTCAGCCCAGAATTCCAGACCAATGAAGATTCCTCCCAGGGAAAAGGTGCCAGGACAGAAAGCGATTGTTCTTTTTCTAGGGGTAATGGGGCCCCATCATTGGCACCTGAGAGCCCAAGGCTGTCACCTTTTCCCTGGGCACAAAGCTCGACGGTGCGTTCCACTTGCAGGTCCGGGGAAATGCCGTTTTTCAGCCCAGAATTCCAGATGGACGAAAATTCCTCCCAGGGAAAAGGTGCCAGGACAGAAAGCGATTGTTATTTATCTAGTGTTAACGGGGACCCATCGTTGGCACCTGAGAGCCCAAGGCTGCCACCTTTTCCCTGGGCGCAAAGCTAGATGGTGCCTGCCACGTGCAGGTCAGAGAAAGACCTTTGTTCAGCCCAGGATTCCAGACAGCTGACGACTCCTCCCAGGGAAAGGGCTCCCAGGACAGAAAGCGATTGTTCCATTTCTAGTGTTAATGGAGGCTAGTCATTGGCATCTGAGAGCCAGAGGTTGCCTCCTTTTCCCTGGGCGCAAAGCACGACAGTGCGTGCCACGTGCTGGTCCCAGAAAGTGCCATTTTACAGCCCAGAATTCCAGACCAATGAAGACTCCTCCCAGGGAAAAGGTACCAGGACAGAAAGCCATTGTGCTTTTTGTAAAGGTAATGGGGCCCCATCATTGGCACCTGAGAGCCCAAGACTGCCACCTTTTCCCTGGACGCAAAGCTCGATGGTTCGTTCCACTTGCGGGTCCAGGAAAGTGCTGATTCTCAGACGAGAATTCCAAACCGATAAAGATTCCTCCCTGGGAAAAGGTGCCAGGACAGAAAGCCATTGTGCCTTTTGTAGGGGTAATGGGGCACCATCATTGGCACCTGAGAGCCCAAGGCTGCCCCCTTTTCCCTGGGCGCAAAGCTCGACGGTGCGTACCTTGTGCGGGTTTGGGGCAGTGCCATTTTTGAACCCAGATTTCCAGACGGACGAAGATTCCTCCCTGGGAAAATGTGCCAGGACGGAAAGCAAGTGTTATTTTTCTACTGTTAACGGGGCCCCATCATTGGCACCTGAGAGCCCAAGGCTGCCACCTTTTCCCTGGGCGCAAAGCTAGATGGTGCCTGCCACGTGCAGGTCAGAGAAAGTGCTTTGTTCAGCCCAGGATTCCGGACGGCTGACGACTCCTCCCAGGGAAAGGGCTCCCAGGACAGAAAGCGATTGTTCCATTTCTAGTGTTAATGGGGGCCCGTCATTGGCATCTGAGAGCCAGAGGTTGCCTCCTTTTCCCTGGGCACTTAGCACGACAGTGCGTGCCACGTGCTGGTCCCAGAAAGTGCCATTTTACAGCCCAGAATTCCAGACCAATGAAGACTCCTCCCAGGGAAAAGGTGCCAGGAGAGAAAGCCATTGTGCTTTTTGTAAAGGTAATGGGGCCCCATCATTGGCACCTGAGAGCCCAAGACTGCCACTTTTCCCTGGATGCAAAGCTCGATGGTGCGTTCCACTTGCGGGTCCAGGAAAGTGCCGATTCTCAGACCAGAATTCCAAGCCGATGAAGATTCCTCCCTGGGAAAAGGTGCCAGGACAGAAAGCCATTGTGCCTTTTGTAGGGGTAATGGGGCACCATCATTGGCACCTGAGAGCCCAAGGCTGCCACCTTTTCCCTGGGCGCAAAGCTCGACGGTGTGTACCTTGTGCGGGTTTGGGGCAGTGCCATTTTTGAACCCAGATTTCCAGACGGATGAAGATTCCTCCCTGGGAAAAGGTGCCAGGACAGAAAGCAAGTGTTATTTTTCTAGTGGTAACGGGGCCCCATCATTGGCACCTGAGAGCTCAAGGCTGCCACCTTTTGCCTGGGCGCAAATGTCGCCGACGCGTGCCACTTGCGGGTCCGGGGAAGTGCCATTTTTCAGCCCAGAATTCCAGACGGACAAAGACACCTCCCAGGGAAAAGGTGCCAGGTCAGAAATCGAATTGTCCTTTTCTAGGGTCAATGGTGCCCCATCATTGGCACCTGAGAGTTCAAGGCTGCCACTTTTTCCGTGGGTGCAAACATCAACAGCACGTGCCACTTTCTTGTCCGGGAAAGTGCCGTTTTTCAGCCCTGAATTCCAGACGGATGAAGACTCCTCACAGGGAAGAGGCTCCAAGGACAGAAAGCGATTGTTCCATTTCTAGGGTTAATCGGGCCCCATCATTGGCACCTGAGAGCCCAAGGTTGCCTCCTATACCCTGGGCGCAAAGCTCGACCATGCGTACTACGTGAGGGTCCGGGAAATTGCCGTTTCTCATTCCAGAATTCCAGACCGATGAAGATTCCTCCCTGGGAAAAGGTGTCAGGACAGAAAGCGATTGTTCCTTTTCTAGGGTTAATGGGGCTCCATCATTGACACCTGAGAGCCCAAGGTTGCCTCCTATACCCTGGGCGCAAAGCTCGACCATGCGTACTACGTGAGGGTCCGGGAAATTGCCGTTTCTCATCCCAGAATTCGAGGCCGATGAAGATTTCTCCCAGGGAAAAGGTGCCAGGACAGAAAGCAATTGTGCCTTTTCTAGAGTTAATGGGGCCCCAAAATTGACACCTGAGAGCCCAAGGCTGCCACCTTTTCACTGGGCGCAAAGCTCGACGGAGCGTTCCACGTGCGGGTCTCAGAAAGTGCCATTTTTCAGCCCACAATTCCAGACGTATGAAGATTCCTCAGAGGGAAAAGGTACCAGGAGACAAAGCCATTGTGTATTTTGTAATGCTAATTGGGCCCCATCATTGGCACCTGAGAGCCCAAGGCTGCCACCTTTTCCCTGGGCGCAAAGCTCGACGGTGCATACCCTGTGTGGGTCCGGGAAAGGGCCGTTTTTCAGCCCAGAATTCCAGTCGGAAGTCGATTCCTCTCTGGGAAAAGGTGTCAGGACAGAAAGCCATTGTGCCTTTTCTAGGGGTAATGGGGCCCCATCTTTGGCACCTGAGAGCCCAAGGCTGCCACCTTTTCCCTGGGCGCAAATGTCCACGGCGCGTGCCACTTGCGGGTCTGGGGAAGTGCCATTTTTCAGCCCAGAATTCCAGACATACGAAGATACCACCCAGGGAAAAGGTGCCAGGACAGAAAGCGATTCTTATTTTTCTAGTGTTAATGGGGACCAATCATTGGCACCTGAGAGCCCAAGGCTGCCACCTTTTCCCTGGGCGCAAAGCTAGATGGTGCCTGCCACGTGCAGCTCAGAGAAAGTGCTTTGTTCAGCCGAGTATTCCGGATAGATGACGACTCCTCCCAGGGAAAAGGCTCCCACGACAGAAAGCGATTGTTCCATTTCTAGTGTTAATGGGGGCCCGTCATTGGCATCTGAGAGCCAGAGGTTGCCTCCTTTTCTCTGGGCGGAAAGCTCGACAGTGCCTGCCACATGCTGGTCCCAGAAATTGCCGTTTCTCATTCCAGAATTCCAGACCGATGAAGATTCCTCCCAGGGAAAAAGTGCCAGGACAGGAATCGATTTCTCCTTTTCTAGGAGTAATGGGGACACATCATTGGCACCTGAGAGCCGAAGGCTGACACCTTTTCCCTGAGCGCAAAACTCGACGGTGCGTGCCACTTGCGGTCCAGGAATGTGCTCTTTCTCATGCCAGAATTCGAGGCTGATGAAGATTTCTCCCAGGGAAAAGGTGCCAGGGCAGAAAGCAATTGTGCCTTTTCTAGGGTTAATGGGGCCCCAAAATCTACACCTGAGAGCCCAAGGCTGACACCTTTTCCCTGGGCGCAAAGCTCGACGGAGAGTTCCACGTGCGGGTTGGGGAAAGTGCCATTTTTCAGCCCAGAATTCCAGACCTATGAAGATTTCTCCCTGGGAAAAGGTGCCAGGAGACAAAGCCATTGTGTATTTTGTAATGCTAATTGGACCCCATCATTGGCACCTGAGAGCCCAAGGCTGCCACCTTTTCCCTGGGTGCAAAGCTCGACGGTGCATACCATGTGAGGATCCGGGAAAGGGCCGTTTTTCAGCCCAGAATTCCAGACGAAAGTCGATTCCTCTCTGGGAAAAGGTGTCAGGAGAGAAAGCCATTGTGCCTTTTCTAGGGGTAATGGGGCCCCATCTTTGGCACCTGAGAGCCCAAGGCTGCCACCTTTTCCCTGGGCGCAAATGTCCACGGCGCGTGCCACTTGCAAGTCTGGGAATGTGCCGTTTCTCATCCCAGAATTCCAGGCCAGCGAAGATTTCTCCCTGGGAAAAGGTGCCAGGACAGAAAGCGATTGTGCCTTTTCTAGGCTTAATGGGGCCCCAAAATTGGCAGCTGAGAGCCCAGGGCTGCCACCTTTTGCCTGGACGCAAAGCTCGACGGTGCGTGCCACATGCGGGTAAGGCAAAGAGCCGTTTTCAGCCCAGAATTCCAGACCAATGAAGATTCCTCCCAGGGAAAAGGTGCCAGGACAGAAAGCGATTGTTCTTTTTCTAGGGGTAATGGGGCCCCATCATTGGCACCTGAGAGCCCAAGGCTGCCACCTTTTCCCTGGGCGCAAAGCTCGACGGTGCGTTCCACTTGCAGGTCCGGGGAAGTGCCGTGTTTCAGCCCGGAATTCCAGACGGACGAAAATTCCTCCCAGGGAAAAGGTGCCAGGACAGAAAGCGATTGTGCTTTTTCTAAGGTTAATGGGGCCCCAAAAATGTCACCTGAGAGCCCAAGGCTGCCACCTTTGCCCTGGGCGAAAAGCTCGACGGTGCGTACCTTGTGTGAGTCTGGGGAAGTACCGATTTTCAGCCCAAAATTCCAGACGAACGAAGATTCCTCCCAGAGAAAAGCTGCCAGGAAATAGAGCCATTGTGCATTTTGTAAAGGTAATGGGGCCCCATCATTGGCACCTGAGAGTTCATGGCTGCCACCTTTTCTCTGGGCGCAAACCTCGATGGTGCTTTCCGCGTCCATTCAGGGAAAGTGCCGTTTTTCATCCCAGAATTCCAGATAAACGAAGATTCCTCTCACAGAAAAGGTGCCAGGACAGAAAGCGATTTTTCCTTTTCTAGGGTTAATGGGGCTCCATCATTGACACCTGAGAGCCCAAGGCTGCCACATTTTCCCTGGGCGCAAAGCTTGACGGTGCTTGCCACGTGCGGGTCCGGGAAAGTGCCTTTTTTAAGCCCAGAATTCCAGACAGATGAAGATACCTCCCAGGGAAAAAGTGCAAGGACTGAAAGCAATTGTTCCTATTCTAGGGTTAATGGCACCACACCATTGGCATGTGAGTTCCCAAGGCCGCCAACTTTTCTCTGGCCGCAAAGCTCGACCCTGCGTGCCACGTGTGGGTCAGGGAAACTGTGGTTTCACAGCCCACAATTCCAGACAGTTGAAGATACCTCCCTGGGAAAAGGTACAGTAAGCAATTGGACCTTTTCTAGGGTGAATGGGACCCTATCATTGGCACCTGAGAGCCCAAGGCTGCCACCTTTTCCCTGGGCAATAAGCTCGATCGTGCGTGCCACGTGCGGATCCAGGAAAGTGCTGTTTTTCAGCCCAGAATTCCAGACGGACGAAGATCCCTCCCACGGAGAAGGTGCCAGTGAAGAAAGCCATTGTTCCTTTTCTAGGGTTAATGGGGCCCCATCATTGGCACCTGAGAGCCCAAGTCTGCCACCTTTTCCCTGGGCGCAAAGCTCGACTGTGCGTGATACTTGCGGGTCCGGCAAATTGCGTTTTTCATCCCAGAATTCCAAACGAATGATGATTACTCCCTGGGATAACCTGCCAGGAAAGAACGTGAATGTTACTTTTCTAGGGTTAAAGGGGCCCCGTCATTGGCACCTGAGAGCCCAAGTCTGCCACCTTTTCCCTGGGTGCAAAGCTCGACTGTGCGTACCTTGTGCGAGTCAGGGAATGTTCCGTTTCTCATCTCAGAATTCCAGACCAATGAAGATTCCTCCCTGGGAAAAGGTGCCAGGACAGAAAGCAATTGTGCCTTTTCTAGGGTTAATTTGGACCCATCATTGGCACCTGAGAGCCCAAGGCTACCACAATTTACCTGGGCGCAAGATCGATGGTGCGTGCCACGTGCGGGTCGGGAAAAGTTCCATTTTTCAGCCCAGAATTCCAGACGGACCAAGATTCCTCCCAGGGAAAAGTTCCAGGAGAGAAAGTGATTGTTCCTTTTCTAAGGTTAATGGGGCCCCATCATTGGCACCTGAGAGGCCAAGGCTGCCACCTTTTCCCTGGGAAATAAGCTCGACGGTGCGTATTTTTGCGGCTCCAGGAAAGTGCCGATTGTCAGCCCAGAATTCCAGACCAATGAAGATTCCTCCCAGGGAAGAGCTGTCAGGACAGAAAGCGATTGTTTCTTTTCTAGGGTTAATGGGGCCCCATGAGTGACACACGAGAGCCCAAGGCTGCCACCTTTTCCCTGGGCGCATAGCTAGACGGTGCATACAACTTGCGGGTGTGGAAAAGTGCTGTTTTTCAGACGAGAATTCCAGACGGACGAAGATTCCTCCCAGGGAAAATGTGCCAGCACGGAAAGCGATTGTGCCTTTTCTAGGTTAATGGGGCCCCATCATTGGCACCTGAGAGCCCATAGCTGCCACCTTTTCCCTGGGCGCAAATCTCGACACTGCGTTCCTTCTGCGGGTCCAAGAAAGTTCCGTAACTCATCCCAGAATTCCAGACTGATGAAGATTCCTCAGAGGGAAAAGGTGCCAGGACACAAAGTCATTGTGTATTTTGTAAAGGTAATGGGGCCCCATCATTGGCAGCTGAGACCCCAAGGCTGCCACCTATTCCCTGGTCGCAAAGCTCGATGGTGCGTATTTGTGCGGGTCCAGGAAAGTGCCGATTTTCAGCCCATAATTCCAGACCAATGAAGATTCCTCCCTGGGAAAAGGTGCCAGGACAGAAAGTGATTGTTCCTTTTCTAGGCTTATTGGGGCCCCATAATTGTCACCTGAGAGCCCAAGACTGCCACCTTTTCCCTGGTCGCAAAGATCGACGGTGCGTATTCGTGCGGGTCCTGGAAAGTGCAGATTTTGAGCCCAGAATTCCTGAAGGATGAAGATTCCTCCCAGAGAAGAGCTGTCAGGACGGAAAACGATTGTTCCTTTTCTAGGGTTAATGGGGCCCCATCATTGGCACCTGAGAGCCCAAGGCTGCCACCTTTTCCCTGGGCACAAAGCTCGACCGTGCGTGCCACGTGCGGATCCGGGAAAGTGCCGATTTTCATCACAGAATTCCAGACAGACGAAGATTCCTAACACGGAAAATGTGTCAGGACAAAAAGGCATTCTGCGTTTTCTAGGGTTAATGGGGCCCCATCATTGGCACGTGAGAGCCCAAGGCTGCCACCTTTTCCCTGGGCGCAAAGCTCCACGGTGCGTTCCGTGTCCGGGTCCTGGAAAATTTAGTTTTTCGGCCCAGAATTCCAGACAGACGAAGATTCCGCCCACGGAAAAGGTGCCTGTACAGAAAGCGATTGTTCCTTTTCTACGGTTTATGCGGCCCCATCATTGGCACCTGAGAGCCCAAGGCTGCCACTTATTCCAGGGGCGCAAAGCTAGATGGTGCGTGCCATGTTCGGGTTTGGGAAGATGCGGTTTTTCAGCTCAGAATTCCAGATGGACGAAGATTCCTCCAGAGGAAAAGATGTCACGATGGAAAGGCATTGATACTTTTCTAAGGTTAATGGGGCCCCATCCTTTGAAGGTGTCGGGACAGAAAGGGATTGTTCCTTTTCCAGGGTTAATGGGGCCCCATCCTTGGCACCTGAGTGCCCAACGCTGCCACCTTTTCCCTGGGCGCAAATCTGGACATTGCCTACCACTTTTGGGTCCGGGAATGTGCCGTTTTTCAGCCTAGAATTCCAGACACACGAAGATTCCTAACACGGAAAAGGTGTCAGGACAAAAAGGCATTCTGGGTTTTCTAGGGTTAATGGAGACCCATCATTGGCACCTGAGAGCCCAAGGCTGCCACCTTGTCCCTGGGCACAAAGCTCGACCCTGCCTGCCATGTGCGGGTCAGGGAAACTGCCGTTTCACAGCCCACAATTCCAGACAGTTGAAGATACCTCCCTGGGAAAAGGTACCAGGACAGTAAGCAATTGGACTTTTTCTAGGGTGAATGGGACCCCATCATTGGCACCTGAGAGCCCAAGGCTGCCACCTTTTCCCCGGGAAATAAGCTCGACGGTGCGTATTTGTGCGGCTCCAGGAAAGTGCCGATTTTCAGCCCAGAATTCCAGACCAATGAAGATTCCTCCCAGAGAAGAGCTGTAAGGATGGAAAGCGATTGTTCCTTTTCTAGGGTTAATGGGGCCCCATCATTGACACACGAGAGCCCAAGGCTGCCTCCTTTACCCTGGGCGCAAAGCTCGACGGTGCATACCACTTGAGGGTCCGGGAAAGTGCTGTTTTTCAGACGAGAATTCCAGACGGACGAAGATTCCTCCCAGGGAAAATGTGCCAGCACGGAAAGCGATTGTGCCTTTTCTAGGGGAAATGGGGCCCCATCATTGACACCTGAGAGCCCAAGGCTGCCACCTTTTCCCTGGGTGCAAATCTCGATGGTGCGTACCTTGTGCGGGTCCGGGAATGTTCCGTAACTCATCCCAGAATTCCAGACCGATGAAGATTCCTCAGAGGGAAAAGCTGCCAAGACACAAAGCCATTGTGTATTTTGTAAAGGTAATGGGGCCCCATCATTGGCAGCTGAGACCCCAAGGCTGCCACCTATTCCCTGGTCGCAAAGCTCGATGGTGCGTATTTGTGCGGGTCCAGGAAAGTGCCGATTTTCAGCCAGAATTCCAGACGGATGGAGATTCCCCCCAGGGAAAGGCGATCAGGACAGAAAGGGATTGTGCCTTTTCTAGGCTTATTGGGGCCCCATCATTGTCAGCTGAGAAGCCCAAGGATGCCACCTTTTCCCTGGGCGCAAATCTCAACCGTGCGTGCCAGGTGCGGGTCAGGGAAAGTGCCATTTTTCGGCCCAGAATTCCAGACGACCAATTATTCCTCCCTGGGAAAGAGTGCCAGGACAAAGCAATTGTATTTTTTCTAGGGTTAATGGGGTCCCATCATTGGAACCCGAGAGCCCAAGGGTTCCACCATTGTCCTGGGCGCAAAGCTAGACCGTGCATGCCACGTGCGGGTCAGGGAATGTGCCGTTTCTCAGTGCAGAATTCCAGACTGATAACGATTCCTTCCTGGGAAAACGAGCCAGGACAGAAAGGGATTGGATTTTTTCTAGGGTTAATGGGGCCCCATCATTGGAACCCGAGAGCCTAAGGCTTCCAATTTTTCCCTGGGCGCAAACTTGACCGTGCGTATCTTCTGCGGGTCAGGGAAAGTTCAGTTTCTCATCCCAGAATTCCAGACCGATGAAGATTTCTCCCAGGGAAAAGGACCCAGGAGAGAAAGCCATTGTGCCTTTTCTAGGGTTATTGGGGCCCCATCATTGGCACGTGAGAGCCCAAGACTGCCACTTTTTCCCTGGGCGCAAGCTTGACGGTGCGTGTCACATGCGGGTAAGGGAAAGAACCGTTTTCAGCCCAGAATTCCAGACCGATGAAGATTCCTCCCAGGGAAAAGTTGCCAGGACAGAAAGCGATTGTTCCAGTTCTAGGGGTAATGGGGCTCCATCATTGGCACGTGAGAGCCGAAGGCTGTCACCTTTACCCAGGTCGCAATACTCGACGGTGCATAGTTGTGAGGGGCAGGGATAGTGCCATTTTTTCAGCCCAGAATTCCAGACGGATGAAGATTTATCACTGGGAAAAGATGCCAGGACAGGAAACGATTGTGCCTTTTCTAGGGTTATTTGTGTCCCATCATTGGCACCTGAGAGCCCAAGACTGCCACTTTTTCCCTGGGCGCAAGCTCGAAGGTGCGTGCCACTTGCGGGTCCGGGAAAATGCTGTTTTTCCGCCCAGAATACCATATGGATGAAGATGCCCCCCTGAGAAAAGCTGCAGGGACAGAAAGCGATTGGACCTTTTCTAGGATTAATGGGGTCACATCATTGGCACCTGAGAGCCCAAGGCTGCAGCCTTTTCCCTGGGCACAAAGCTCCATGGTGCGTGCCCTGTGCGGATCCAAAAAAGTGCCGTTTTTCAGCCCAGAATTCCAGACGGACAAAGATTCCTTCCATGAAAAAGGTGTAAGGACAGAAATGCAGTGTACCTTTTCTAGGGGTAATGGGGCTCCATCATTGGCACCTGAGAGCCTAAGGCTGCCACCTTTTGCCTGGGTGCAAAGCTCGATCGTGTGTTCCACGTCTGGGTCCTGGAAAATGCCGTTTTTCAGCTCAGAATTCCAGAAGGACGAAGATTCCTCCCAGGGAAAACGTACCAGGACACAAAGGGATTGTTCCTTTTCTAGAGTTAATGGGGCGTAATCATTGGCACATGAGAGCCCAAGGCTGCCACCTTTTCCCTGAGTGCAAAGTTGGACAGTGCGTATCACTTGCAGGTTCAGGAAAGTGCCATTTTTCAGCCCAGAATTCCAGACGGACGAAGATTCCTCCCAGGGAAAAGCTGCCAGGACAGAAAGTCATTGTGTCTTTTCTAGTCTTAATGGGGCCCCATCATTGGCACCTGAGAGCCCAAGGCAGCCTCCTTTACCCTTGGCGTGACGCTCGACGGTGCATGCTATGTGAGGGTCCGGGAATGTGGCATTTTTCAGTCCAGAATTCCAGACCAATGAAGATTCCTCCCAGGGAAAAGTTGCCAGGACACAAAGCCATTGACCATTCTGTAAAGGTAATGGGGTCCTATCATTGGCACCTGAGAGCCCAAGACTGCCACTTTTTCCCTGGGCGCAAGCTTGACGGTGCGTGCCACATGTGGGTAAGGGAAAGAGCCGTTTTCAGCCCAGAATTCCAGACCGATGAAGATTCCTCCCAGGGAAAAGGTGCCAGGACAGAAAACGCTTGTTCTTTTTCTAGGGGTAATGGGGCCCCATCATTGGCACCTGAGAACCCAAGGCTGCCACCTTTTCCCTGGGCTCAAAGCTCGACAGTGCGGGCGAGGTGCTGGTCTGGGAAAGTTCCAGTTTTCAGCCCAGAATTGCAGAGGGCCCAAGATTCCTCCCAGGGAAAAGGTGCCAGGACAGAAAGGGATTGTGCCTTTTCTAGGAGTAATGAGGCCCCATCATTGCCACCTCAGAGCCTAAGGCTGTCACCTTTTCCCTGGGCCCAAAGCTTGACGGAGCCTGCCAAGTGCGGGTACGGGAATGTGCTGATTTTCTGCCCAGAATTCCAGATGGCCCAAGACTCCTCCCAGGGAAAAGGTGCTGGGACAGAAAACGATTCTGCCTTTTCTAAGAGTAATTGGGCCCATCATTGGCACCTGAGAGCCCAAGGCTGCTACCTTTTCCCTGGGCTCAAAGCTCAACGGAGCGTGCCAAGTGCGGGTGAGGGAAAGTGCCGTGTTTCAGCCCAGAATTCCTTACTGACGAAGATTCCTCCCAGGGAAAAGGTGCCAGGACACAAAGCAATTGTGCCTTTTCTAATGTTAATGCAGCCCCACATTTGGCACCAGGGAGTCCCAGGCTGCCACCTCTTCCATGGGCTCAAAGCTCGACGGAGCGTGTCAGTTGCGGGTCAGGGAAAGTGCCATTTATCAGCGCAGAATTCCAGGAGGTTTAAGATTCTACCCTGGGATAAAGTTCCAAGACAGAAAGCGATTTTTCCATTTCTGGGTTTAAGGCGCCCAATCATTGGCGCCTGAGAGCCCATGGCTGCCACCTTTTCCCTGGCCTCAAAGCTCGACGGAGTGTGCCAGGTGCGGTTCTGAGAAAGCGTAATTTTTCAGCCCAGATTTCCAGAAAAACCAAGATTCCTCCCTAGAAAAGGTGCCAGGACAGAAAGCGTTTGTTCCTTTTCTAGGGCTAATGGGGCCTCATCATTTGACACCCGACAGCCGAAGGCTGCCACCTTTTCCCTGGGCGCATAGCCCGACGGTGGGTGTCACATGTGGTTTTTTCAGCCCAGAATTCCAGATGGACGATGATTCCTCCCTGGGAAAAGGTGCCAGGACAGAAAGCACTTTCCCAGACCCACACATGGCAGGCTCCGTCGAGCTTTGTTCCCAGTGAAAAGGTGGCAGGCTTGGGCTGTCAGGTGCCAATGAAGGGGCCCCATTAATCCTTAGAAATGGAACAATCGCTTTCTGTCCTGGCACATTTTCCCTTGGTGGAACCTCGTTCGTCTGGAATTCTGGGCTGAAAAACCTGCACCTGGCACGCTCCGTCGGGCTTTGCGCCCAGGGAAAATGTTGAGGCCTTGGACTCTCAGGTGCCAATGATGGGGCCCCATTAACCCAAGAAATGTAAAAATTGCTTTCTGTCCTGGCACCTTTTCCCTGGGAGGAATCTTCGTCCGTCTGGAAATCTGGGCTGAAAAACCGCACTTTCCCTGACTCGCACTTGCCACGCTCCGTCGAGCTTTGCGCCCAGTGAAAAGGTGGCAGTCTTGGGCTCTTAGGTGCCAATGATGGGGCCCCATTAACCCTAGAAAAGGAACAATCACTTTCTGTCCTGGCACCTTTTCGCTGGGAGGAATCTTTGTCTGTCTGGAATTCTGGGCTGAAAAACAGCACTGTCCCGGACCCGCACTTGGCACGCTCCATCGAGCTTATTTCCCAGGGAAAAGGTGGCAGCCTTGGGCTCTCAGCTGTCAATGATGGGGCCCCAATACCCTTAGAAAAGGCACAATCGCTTTCTATCCTTGCACGTTTTTTCCAGGGAGGAATAATCGTCCGTCTGGAATTCTTGGCTGAAAAAACTGCATGTGGCACGCAACGTCGGGCTTTGCGCCCAAAGGTGGCAGCCTTGGGCTCTCAGGTGCTAATGATGGGGCCCCATTACCCTAGAAAAGGAACAAACGCTTTCTGTCCTGGCACGTTTTCCCAGGGAGGAATCTTGGTTTGTCTGGAAATCTGGGCTAAAAAATTATGCTTTCCCTGACCCGCACCTGGCACGCTCCGTTGTGCTTTGAGCCCAGGGAAAAGGTGGCAGCCTTGGGCTCTCAGGTGCCAAAAGCGGGGCCGCATTTACCCTAGAAAAGGAACAATCCCTTTCTGTCCTGGCACTTTTTCCCTGGGAGGAATCTTGGTCCATCTGGAATTCTGGGCTGAAAAAAGGCACTTTCCCTGACCCGCAGGTGGCACGCTCCATCGATCGTTGAGCCCAGGGAAAAGGTGGCAGCCTTGGGCTCTCAGGTGCCAGTGATGGGGCCCCAATATTCTTAGAAAAGGCACAATGGCTTTCTGCCCTGGCATCTTTTTCCTGGGAGGAATCTTCATGCATCTTGAATTCTGGGATGAAATACGGCATTTGCCGGACCCGCACATGGCATGCACCCTGGAGGTTTGAGCCCAGGGAAAAGGTGGCAGCCTTGGGCTCTCAGCTGCCAAAGATGGGGCTGCATTAACCCTAGAAAAGGAGCAATCGCTCTCTGTGCCAGCACCTTTTCCTGGGAGGAATCATCGTTAGTCTGGAATTCTGGGCTGAAAAATCCGATTGTGGCATGCACCGTCGGGCTTTGCGCCCAGGGAAAAGGTGGCAGCCTTCGGCTCTCAGGTGCCAATGATGGGGCCCCATTAACCCTAGAAAAGGAACAAACACTTTCTGTCCTGGCACTTTTTTCCCTTGGTGGAATCTTCATCCATCTGGAAATCTGGGCTGAAAAATTACGCTTTCCCAGAACCGCACCTGGCACACTCCGTCGAGTTTTGAGGCCAGGGAAAAGGTGGCAGCCTTGGGCTCTCAGGTGCCAATGATGGTGCCCTGTTACCCCAAGAAAAGGAACAATCCCTTTCTGTCCTGGTACCTTTTCCCAGGGAGGAATCGTCCCTCTGGATTTCTGGGCTTTAAAAACTGCATGTGGTAGGCACCGTCAGGCTTTCCGCCCAGGGAAAAGGTGGCAGCCTTGGACTCTCAGGTTCCAGTGATGGGGCCCCATTAACCCAGAAAATGTAAAAATCACTTTCTGTCTTGGCACCTTTTCCCAGGGTGGAATCTTCGTCTGTCCGGAAATCTGGGCTGAAAAACTACACTTTCCCTGGCACGAATGTGGCATGCTCCATCGAGGTTTGAGCCCAGGGAAAAGGTGGCAGTCTTGGGCTCTCAGGTGTCAATGATGGGTCCGCATTAACCCTAGAAATTGAACAATCGCTTTCTCCCCTGGCGCTTTATCCCAGGGTAGAATCTTAAACCGCCTGGTATTCCGGGCTGATAAACGGCACTTTCCCTAAACCGCACGTGGCACACTCCGTCGTGCTTTGAGCCCAGAGAAAAGGTGGCACCCTTGGGCTCTCAGGTGTCAAAAGTGGGCTCACATTAACACTAGAAAAAGAACAATCTCATTCTGTCCAGGCACGTTTTCCCTGGCAGGAATCTTCATCCGTCTGGAATTCTGGGTTGAATAACCCGCAAGTGGCACGCGCCGTCGGACTTTGAGCCCAGGGAAAAGGTGGCAGCCTTGGGCTCTCAGGTGCCAGTGATGGGGCCCAATTACCCCTAGGAAAGGCACAATCACTTTCTGTCTTGGCACATTTTCCCTGGGAGGAATCTTCGTCTGTCTGGAATTCTGGGCTGAAAAATGGCACTTTCCCGAACCCGCAATTGGTACGCTCCATCGAGCTTTGAGCCCAGGCAAAAGGTGGCAGCCTTGGACTCTCAGGTGCCAATGATGGGGCACCACTACTCTTAGAAAAGGAACAATCGCTGTCTGTCCCAGCACCTTATCCCTGGGAGGAATCTTGGGCCGTCTCGAATTCTGGGCTGAAAAATAGCACTTTCCCGGAGACGCATGTACCACGTTCGGTCGAGGTTTGAGCCCAGGGGAAAGGTAGCCACCTTGGGCTCTCAGATGCCAATGATGGAACCCCATTAACCTAGAAAAGGAACAAACGCTTTTTGTCCTGGCACATTTTCCCTGGGAGGAATCTTGGGCTGTCTGGAATTCTGGGCTGAAAACCGGCATTTTCACAGACCCCCACCTCGCCTGCACTATCGAGCTTTGAGGCCAGGGAAAAGGTGGCAGCTTTGGGCTCTCAGGTGTCAATGATGGAGGCCCATTAACCCTAGAAAAGGAACAATCGCTTTCTGTCCTGACACCTTTTCCATGGGAGGAATCTTCATCCATCTAGAATTCTGGGCTGAAAAACCCGCATGTGACATGGACCTTTGGGGTGTGCGCCCAGAG
The DNA here is from genome assembly GCF_047495875.1 of Pithys albifrons albifrons. Taxonomy (NCBI): domain Eukaryota; kingdom Metazoa; phylum Chordata; class Aves; order Passeriformes; family Thamnophilidae; genus Pithys; species Pithys albifrons. The sequence continues at coordinate 788,179 of NC_092493.1, forward strand.
AAAAGGTGGCAGCCTTGGGCTCTCAGGTGTCAATTTTGGGGCCCCGTTAACCCTAGAAAAGGCACAATCGCTTTCTGTCCTGGCACCTTTTCCCTGGGAGAAATCTTCATCGGCCCCGAATTCTGGGATGAGAAACAGCACATTCCTGGACCCGCAAGTGGCACGCACTGTTGAGCTTTGCGCTCAGGGAAAAGGTTCCAGCCTTCAGCTCTCAGGTGCCAATGATGGGTCCCCATTACTCCTAGAAAAGGAGAAATCGATTCCTGTCCTGGCACCTTTTCCCAGGGAGGAATCTTCATCAGTCTGGAATTCTGGAATGAGAAACTGCAATTTCCCAGACCCTCACGTAGCACGCATGGTCGAGCTTTGCACCCAGGGTATAGCAGGCAACCTTGGGCTCTCAGGTGCCAATGATGGGGCCCGATTGACCCTAGAAATGGAACAATCGCTTTCTGTCCTGGGAGCCTTTTCCCTGTGAGGAGTCTTCATCCGTCTGGAATTGAGGGCTGAAAAATGGCACTTTCCCGGACAAGAAAGTGGTACATGCCGTTGATGTTTGCGCCCACGGAAAAGGTGGCAGCCTTGAACTCTGAGGTGCCAATGATGGGGCACCATTGACCCTAGAAAAGGACAATTCGATTTCTGACCTGGCACCTTTTCCCGGAGAGGTATCTTCGTCCCTCTGGAATTCTGGGCTGAAAAATGGCACTTCCCTGGACCCGCAAGTGGCACACGCCGTCGACATTTGCACCCAGGGAAAAGGTGGCAGCCTTGGGCTCTCAGGTGCCAAAGATGGGGCCCCGTTAACACTAGAAAAATAACACTTGCTTTCTGTCCTGACACCTTTTCCCAGAGAGGAATTGACTTCCGTCTGGGATTCTGGGCTGAAAAACGGCCCTTTCCCGGACCTGCACAGGGTATGCATCGTCAAGCTTTGCACCCAGGGAAAAGGTGGCAGCCTTGGGCTCTCAGCTGCCAATGATGGGGCCCAATTAGCATTACAAAATACACAATGGCTTTGTCTCCTGGTACCTTTTCCCTCTGAGGAATCTTCATAGGTCTGGAATTCTGGGCTGAAAAATGGCACTTTCCCAGACCCGCACGTGGAACGCTCCGTCAAGCTTTGCGCCCACGGAAAAGGTGGCAGCCTTAGGCTCTCAGGTGCCAATGATGGGTTCCCATTACTCCTAGAAAAGGAGAAATCGATTCCTGTCCTGGCACCTTTTCCCAGGGAGGAATCTTCATCGGTCTGGAATTCTGGAATGAGAAACTGCAATTTCCCGGACCCTCACGTAGCACGCATGGTCGAGCTTTGCACCCAGGGTATAGGAGGAAACCTTGGGCTCTCAGGTGCCAATGATGGGGCCCGATTAACCCTAGAAATGGAACAATCGCTTTCTGTCCTGGGAGCCTCTTTCCTGTGAGGAGTCTTCATCAGTCTGGAATTCAGGGCTGAAAAATGGCACTTTCCCGGACCCGCACAGGGTACGCACTGTTGAGCTTTGCACCCAGGGAAAAGGTGACAGCCTTGGGTATTCAGGTGCCAATGATGGGGCGTCATTACCATTACAAAATACACAATGGCTTTGTCTCCTGGCACCTTTTCCCTCTGAGGAATCTTCATCGGTCTGGAATTCTGGGCTGAAAAATGGAACTTTCCCGGACCTGCATGTGGAACGCTCCGTCGAGCTTTGCGCCCAGGCAAAAGGTGGCAGCCTTGGGCTCTCAGGTGTCAATTTTGGGGCCCCATTAACCCTAGAAAAGGCACAATCGCTTTCTGTCCTGGCACCTTTTCCCTGGGAGGAATTTTCGTCCGTCTGGAATTCTGGGCTGAAAAACGGCACTTCCCCGGACCCGCAAGTGGCACGCACCATCGAGCTTTGCGCCCAGGCAAAAGGTGGCAGACTTGGGCTCTCAGGTGCCAAAGATGGGGCCCCATTATCCCTAGAAAAGGCACAATGGCTTTCTGTCCTGACACCTTTTCCCAGGGAGGAATTGACTTCCGTCTGGAATTCTGGGCTGAAAACGACACATTACCTTACCCGCAAGTGGCACGCGCCGTCGACATTTGCGCCCAGGCAAAAGGTGGCAGCCTTGGGCTCTCAGCTGCCAATGATGGGGCCCCATTACCCCTAGAAAAAGAACAATCGCTTTCTGTTTTGGCACCTTTTCTCTGGGAGGAATCTTCATTGGTCTGGAATTCTGGGCTGAAAACGGCTCTTTCCCTTACCCGCATGTGGCACGCACCGTCAAGATTTTTGCCCAGGCAAAAGGTGGCAGCCCTGGGCTCTCAGGTGCCAATGATGGGGCCCCATTAACCCTAGAAAAGGCACAATCGCTTTCTGTCCTGGCACCTTTTCCCAGGGAGAAATCTTCGCTGACCTGGAATTCTGGGTTGAGAAATGGCACATTCCCGGACTTGCAAGTGGCACGCGCCGCAGAGCTTTCCGCCAAGGGAAAAGGTGGTAGCCCTGGGCTCTCAGGTGCCAAAGATGGGGCCCCATTATCCCTAGAAAAGGCACAATGGCTTTCTGTCCTGACACCTTTTCCCAGGGAGGAATCGACTTCCGTCTGGAATTCTGGGCTGAAAAATGGCCCTTTCCCGGACCCGCACAGGGTATGCATCGTCAAGCTTTGCACCCAGGGAAAAGGTGGCAGCCTTGGGCTCTCAGGTGCCAATGATGGGGCCCAATTAGCATTACAAAATACACAATGGCTTTGTCTCCTGGCACCTTTTCCCTCTGAGGAATCTTCATAGGTCTGGAATTCTGGGCTGAAAAATGCACTTTCCCGGACCTGCATGTGGAACGCTCCGTCGAGCTTTGCGCCCAGGGAAAAGCTGGCAGCTTTGGGCTCTCAGGTGTCAATTTTGGGGCCCCATTAACCCTAGAAAAGGCACAATTGCTTTCTGTCCTGGCACCTTTTCCCTGGGAGAAATCTTCATCGGCCTCGAATTCTGGGATGAGAAACAGCACATTCCTGGACCCGCAAGTGGCACGCACCGTTGAGCTTTGCGCTCAGGGAAAAGGTTGCAGCTTTCGGCTCTCAGGTGCCAATGATGGGTCCCCATTACTCCTAGAAAAGGAGAAATCGATTCCTGTCCTGGCACCTTTTCCCAGGGAGGAATCTTCATCGGTCTGGAATTCTGGAATGAGAAACGGCAATTTCCCGGACCCTCACGTAGCACGCATGGTCGAGCTTTGCGCCCAGGGTATAGGAGGCAACCTTGGGCTCTCAGGTGCCAATGATGGGGCCTGATTAACCCTAGAAATGGAACAATCGCTTTCTGTCCTGGGAGCCTCTTCCCTGTGAGGAGTCTTCATCCGTCTGGAATTCAGGGCTGAAAAACGGCACTTTCTCGGACAAGAAAGTGGCACGCACTGTTGATGTTTGCGCCCACGGAAAAGGTGGCAGCCTTGAACTCTGAGGTGCCAATGATGGGGCACCATTGACCCTAGAAAAGGACAATTCGATTTCTGACCTGGCACCTTTTCCCTGGGAGGTATCTTCGTCCGTCTGGAATTCTGGGCTGAAAAATGGCACTTCCCTGAACCCGCAAGTGGCATGCGCCGTCAACATTTACTCCAAGGGAAAAGGTGGCAGCCTTGGGCTCTCAGGAGCCAATGATGGGGTCCCATTAAGCCTAGAAAAGGAGAAATCGATTTCTGTCCTGGCACCTTTTCCCTGGGAGGAATCTTCATCGGTCTGGGGTTCTGGAATGAGAAACGGCAGTTTCTGGGACCAGCACGTGGCACGCACTGTCGAGCTTTGCGCCCATAGAAAAGGAGGTAACCTCTGGCTCTCAGGTGACAATGACGGGGCCCCATTAACAATAGAAATGGAAAAATCGCTTTCTGTCCTGGGAGCCTTTTCCCTGAGAGGAGTCCCCATCCGTCTGGAATTCTGGGCTGAACAAAGCACTTTCTCTGACCTCTGATTCTTAGGGCCCTGGCTAGTGAATCACATGCATCAGAGAATCCAGGACTGGATCTTTCCTTCTGGATGCAAAGTACTGTTGTTCCTTAGGGGAAGTTCAGCTTGCAAAGAGTAGCATTTTCCGGCTAAGAAGTGAAACAGTCGATTCCTGCCAGAAAGAATGTATCAGGACTCATATTTCTTACAGCTTTAGTAAGATTCTCATATGCATCTGAGAATCCAGGCATGGATCTTTCTGTCTCGATGAAAAACAACTTTGTTCCTTAGACGAAGCTCAACTCGCAAAGTGCAACTTTTTGTTGCTAACAAGAGAAACAGCTGATTCTTTCAAGACAGAAAGCAAAAGGACACACATTTCTTATGGCTTTGATAAGTGAATCATATGCATTCGAGAATGCAGGTCTGGAGCTTTCTTTCTTGGTGAAAACACAGTTGTTACGTACGGGAAGCTCCTATCGCAAAGTGCACCTTTGCTCTTCTAACACGTAAAACTCTTGATATCTGACAGACAGGAGACATCAGGGCACATATTTCTTATGGTTTTGGAAAGTAATTCATATACATCTAAAACTCCAGGGCTGGAGCTTGCTTTCACGGTGCAAAGCACTGTTGTTCATTAGGGGAAGCTCAACGAGCAAAGTGAAACTTTGCTTTGCTAACAAGTGAAACGGTCGATTCCTGTCAGACAGAAGGCATCAGGACACAGTATTCTTATGGCTCTGGCTAGTGAATCACATGCATCTGAGAATCCAGGACTGGAGCTCTCTTTCTGGATGCAAAGCACAGTTGTTCTTTAGGAGAAGTTCAGCTCGCAAAGAGTAGCATTATTCTGCTATCAAGTGAAACGGTCGATTCCTGTCAGAAAGAATGTATCAGGACACATATTTCTTATGGCTATAGAAAGATTCCCATATGCATCTGAGAATCGAGGCCTGGATCTTTCTTTCTCGGTGAAAAACAACTTTGTTCCTTAGGGTAAACTCAACTCGCAAAGTGCTCTTTTCCTTTCTAACAAGAGAAACAGCTGATTCTTTCAAAACAGAAAGCAAAAGGACGCACATTTCTTATGGCTTTGATAAGTGAATCATATGCATTCGAGAATGCAGGTCTGGAGCTTTCTTTCTTGGTGAAAACACAGTTGTTACGTACGGGAAGCTCGTATCGCGAAGTGCACCTTTGCTCTTCTAACACGTGAAACTCTTGATTTCTGACAGACAGGAGACATCAGGGCACATATTTCTTATGGTTTTGGAAAGTAATTACATATACACCTAAAACTCCAGGGCTGGAGCTTGGTTTCACGGTGCAAAGCACTGTTGTTCCTTAGGGGAAGCTCAACGAGCAAAGTGCAACTTTTCTTTGCTAACAAGAGAAACAGTCGATTCCTGTCAGACAGAAGGCATCAGGACACAGTATTCTTATGGCTCTGGCTAGTGAATCACATGCATCAGAGAATCCAGGACTGGAGCTCTCTTTCTGGATGCAAAGCACAGTTGTTCCTTAGGGGAAGCTCAACGAGCAAAGTTCAACTTTGCTTTGCTAACAAGAGAAACAGTCGATTCCTGTCAGACAGAAGGCATCAGGACACACATTTCTTATGGCTTCGTTAAGGGAATAATACGCATCTGAGAATCCAGGACTGGATCTTTCTTTCTCGGTGAAAAACAACCTTTTTCCTTAGGGGAAGCTCATCTCGCAAAGTGCAACTTTTCGTTGCTAACAAGAGAAAGAGCTGATTCTTGCAAGACAGAAAGCATAAGGACACACATTTCTTATGGCTTTGGTAAGTGAATAATATGCATCTGAGAATCGAGGCCTGGATCTCTCTTTCTCGGTGAAAAACAACCTTGTTCCTTAGGGGAAGCTCATCTCGCAAAGTGCAACTTTTCGTTGCTAACAAGAGAAACAGCTGATTCTTGCAAGACAGAATGCAAAAGGACACACATTTCTTATGGCTTTGGTAAGTGAATAATATGCATCTGAGAATCCAGGGCTGGATCTTTCTGTCTCGATGAAAAACAACTTTGTTCCCTAGGTGACGCTCAACTCGCAAAGTGCACTTTTCGTTGCTAACAAGAGAAACAGCTGATTCTTGCAAGACAGAAAGCAAAAGGACACACATTTCTTATGGCTTTGATAAGTGAATCATATGCATTCGAGAATGCAGGTCTGCAGCTTTCTTTCTTGGTGAAAACACAGTTGTTACTTACGGGAAGCTCCTATCGCAAAGTGCACCTTTGCTCTTCTAACACGTGAAACTCTTGATTTCTGATAGACAGGAGACATCAGGGCACATATTTCTTATGGTTTTGGAAAGTAAATCATATACATCTAAAACTCCAGGGCTGGAGCTTGCTTTCGCTGTGCAAAGCACTGTTGTTCATTAGGGGAAGCTCATCTCGCAAAGTGCAACTTTGCTTTGCTAACAAGTGATACGGTCCATTCCTGTCAGACAGAAGGCATCAGGACACAGTATTCTTATGGCTCTGGCTAGTGAATCACATGCATCAGAGAATCCATAACTGGAGCTCTCTTTCTGGATGCAAAGCACAGTTGTTCTTTAGGAGAAGTTCAGCTCGCAAAGAGTAGCATTATTCTGCTATCAAGTGAAACGGTCGATTCCTGTCAGAAAGAATGTATCAGGACACATATTTCTTATGGCTATAGAAAGATTCCCATATGCATCTGAGAATCCAGGACTGGATCTTTCTTTCTCGGTGAAAAACAACCTTTTTCCTTAGGGGAAGCTCATCTCGCAAAGTGCAACTTTTCATTGCTAACAAGAGAAACAGCTGATTCTTGCAAGACAGAAAGCATAAGGACACACATTTCTTATGGCTTTGGTAAGTGAATAATATGCATCTGAGAATCCAGGACTGGATCTTTCTTTCTCGGTGAAAAACAAGCTTGTTCCTTAAGGGAAGCTCATCTCGCAAAGTGCAACTTTTCGTTGCTAACAAGAGAAACAGCTGATTCTTGCAAGACAGAAAGCAAAAGGACACACATTTCTTATGGCTTTGGTAAGTGAATAATATGCATCTGAAAATCCAGGCCTGGATCTTTCTGTCTCGGTGAAAAACAACTTTGTTCCTTAGGGGAAGCACAACTCGCAAAGTGCAACTTTTCGTTGCTAACAAGAGAAACAGCTGATTCTTGCAAGACAGAAAGCAAAAGGACACACATTTCTTATGGCTTTAAAAAGTGAATCATATGCATTCGAGAATGCAGGTCTGGAGCTTTCTTTCTTGGTGAAAACACAGTTGTTACGTACGGGAAGCTCGTATCGCAAAGAGCACCTTTGCTCTTCTAACACGTGAAACTCTTGATTTCTGACAGACAGGAGACATCAGGGCACATATTTCTTATGGTTTTGGAAAGTAATTCATATACATCTAAAACTCCAGGGCTGGAGCTTGCTTTCGCTCTGCAAAGCACTGTTGTTCCTTAGGGGAAGCTCATCTCGCAAAGTGCAACTTTGCTTTGCTAACAAGTGAAACAGTCGATTCCTGTCAGACAGAAGGCACCAGGACACGTATTTCTTATGGCTTCGGTAAGGGAATAATATGCATCTGAGAATCCAGGACTGGATCTTTCTGTCTCGATGAGAAACAATTTTGTTCCCTAGGTGACGCTCAACTGGCAAAGTGCACTTTTCGTTGCTAAAAAGAGAAACAGTTGATTCTTGTAAGACAGAAAGCAAAAGGACACGCATTTCTTATGGCTTTGATAAGTGAATCATATGCATTCGAGAATGCAGGTCTGCAGCTTTCTTTCTTGGTGAAAACACAGTTGTTACGTACGGGAAGCTCCTATCGCAAAGTGCACCTTTGCTCTTCTAACACGTGAAACTCTTGATTTCTGACAGACAGGAGACATCAGGGCACATATTTCTTATGGTTTTGGAAAGTAAATCATATACATCTAAAACTCAAGGGCTGGAGCTTGCTTTCGCTGTGCAAAGCACTGTTGTTCCTTAGGGGAAGCTCATCTCGCAAAGTGCAACTTTGCTTTGCTAACAAGTGAAACAGTCGATTCCTGTCAGACAGAAGGCACCAGGACACACATTTCCTATGGCTTCGGTAAGGGAATAATATGCATCTGAGAATCCAAGACTGGACCTTTCTTTCTCGGTGAAAAACAACCTGTTTCCTTAGGGGAAGCTCATCTCGCAAAGTGCAACATTTCGTAGCTAACAAGTGAAACAGCTGATTCTTGCAAGACAGAAAGCATAAGGACACACATTTCTTATGGCTTTGGTAAGTGAATAATATGCATCTGAGAATCGAGGCCTGGATCTTTCTTTCTCGGTGAAAAACAACTTTGTTCCTTAGGGTAAGCTCAACTCGCAAAGTGCTCTTTTCGTTTCTAACAAGAGAAACAGCTGATTCTTTCAAAACAGAAAGCAAAAGGACACACATTTCTTATGGCTTTGATAAGTGAATCATATGCATTCGAGAATGCAGGTCTGCAGCTTTCTTTTTTGGTGAAAACACAGTTGTTACGTACGGGAAGCTCGTATCGCAAAGTGCACCTTTGCTCTTCTAACACGTGAAACTCTTGATTTCTGACAGACAGGAGACATCAGGGCACATATTTCTTATGGTTTTGGAAAGTAATTACATATACACCTAAAACTCCAGGGCTGGAGCTTGGTTTCACGGTGCAAAGCACTGTTGTTCATTAGGGGAAGCTCAACGAGCAAAGTGCAACTTTGCTAACAAGTGAAACGGTCGATTCCTGTCAGACAGAAGGCATCAGGACACAGTATTCTTATGGTTCTGGCTAGTGAATCACATGCATCAGAGAATCCAGGACTGGTGCTCTCTTTCTGGATGCAAAGCACAGTTGTTCCTTAGGGGAAGCTCAACGAGCAAAGTTCAACTTTGCTTTGCTAACAAGAGAAACAGTCGATTCCTGTCAGACAGAAGGCATCAGGTCACACATTTCTTATGGCTTCGTTAAGGGAATAATACGCATCTGAGAATCCAGGACTGGATCTTTCTTTCTCGGTGAAAAACAACCTTTTTCCTTAGGGGAAGCTCATCTCGCAAAGTGCAACTTTTCGTTGCTAACAAGAGAAACAGCTGATTCTTGCAAGACAGAAAGCATAAGGACACACATTTCTTATGGCTTTTGTAAGTGAATAATATGCATCTGAGAATCCAGGCCTGCATCTTTCTTTCTCGGTGAAAAACAACTTTGTACCTTAGGGGAAGCTCATCTCGCAAAGTGCAACATTTCGTTGCTAAAAGAGAAACAGCTGATTCTTGCAAGACAGAAAGCAAAAGGACACACATTTCTTATGGCTTTGGTAAGTGAATAATATGCATCTGAGAATCGAGGCCTGGATCTTTCTTTCTCGGTGAAAAACAACTTTGTTCCCTAGGTGAAGCTCAACTCGCAAAGTGCACTTTTCGTTGCTAACAAGAGAAAGAGCTGATTCTTGCAAGACAGAAAGCAAAAGGACACACATTTCTTATGGCTTTGATAAGTGAATCATATGCATTCGAGAATGCAGGTCTGCAGCTTTCTTTCTTGGTGAAAACACAGTTGATACTTACGGGAAGCTCGTATCGCAAAATGCACCTTTGCTCTTCTAACACGTGAAACTCTTGATTTCTGATAGACAGGAGACATCAGGGCACATATTTCTTATGGTTTTGGAAAGTAATTCATATACATCTAAAACTCCAGGGCTGGAGCTTGCTTTCGCTGTGCAAAGCACTGTTGTTCCTTAGGGGAAGCTCATCTCGCAAAGCGCAACTTTGCTTTCCTAACAAGTGAAACAGTCGATTCCTGTCAGACAGAAGGCACCAGGACACGTATTTCTTATGGCTTCGGTAAGGGAATAATATGCATCTGAGAATCCAGGACTGGATCTTTCTGTCTCGATGAGAAACAATTTTGTTCCCTAGGTGACGCTCACTGGCAAAGTGCACTTTTCGTTGCTAAAAAGAGAAACAGTTGATTCTTGCAAGACAGAAAGCAAAAGGACACGCATTTCTTATGGCTTTGATAAGTGAATCATATGCATTCGAGAATGCAGGTCTGCAGCTTTCTTTCTTGGTGAAAACACAGTTGTTACGTACGGGAAGCTCCTATCGCAAAGTGCACCTTTGCTCTTCTAACACGTGAAACTCTTGATTTCTGACAGACAGGAGACATCAGGGCACATATTTCTTATGGTTTTGGAAAGTAAATCATATACATCTAAAACTCAAGGGCTGGAGCTTGCTTTCGCAGTGCAAAGCACTGTTGTTCCTTAGGGGAAGCTCATCTCGCAAAGTGCAACTTTGCTTTGCTAACAAGTGAAACGGTCGATTCCTGTCAGACAGAAGGCATCAGGACACAGTATTCTTATGGCTCTGGCTAGTGAATCACATGCATCAGAGAATCCAGGACTGGAGCTCTCTTTCTGGATGTTAAGCACAGTTGTTCTTTAGGAGAAATTCAGCTCGCAAAGTGCACTTTTCGTTGCTAACAAGAGAAACAGCTGATTCTTGCAAGACAGAAAGCAAAAGGACACACATTTCTTATGGCTTTAAAAAGTGAATCATATGCATTCGAGAATGCAGGTCTGGAGCTTTCTTTCTTGGTGAAAACACAGTTGTTACGTACGGAAAGCTCGTATCGCAAAGAGGACCTTTGCTCTTCTAACACGTGAAACTCTTGATTTCTGACAGACAGGAGACATCAGGGCACATATTTCTTATGGTTTTGGAAAGTAATTCATATACATCTAAAACTCCAGGGCTGGAGCTTGCTTTCGCTGTGCAAAGCACTGTTGTTCCTTAGGGGAAGCTCAACGAGCAAAGTGCAACTTTGCTTTGCTAACAAGTGAAACAGTCGATTCCTGTCAGACAGAAGGCACCAGGACACACATTTCCTATGGCTTCGGTAAGGGAATAATATGCATCTGAGAATCCAAGACTGGACCTTTCTTTCTCGGTGAAAAACAACCTGTTTCCTTAGGGGAAGCTCATCTCGCAAAGTGCAACATTTCGTAGCTAACAAGTGAAACAGCTGATTCTTGCAAGACAGAAAGCATAAGGACACACATTTCTTATGGCTTTGGTAAGTGAATAATATGCATCTGAGAATCGAGGCCTGGATCTTTCTTTCTCGGTGAAAAACAACTTTGTTCCTTAGGGTAAGCTCAACTCACAAAGTGCTCTTTTCGTTTCTAACAAGAGAAACAGCTGATTCTTTCAAAACAGAAAGCAAAAGGACGCACATTTCTTATGGCTTTGATAAGTGAATCATATGCATTCGAGAATGCAGGTCTGCAGCTTTCTTTTTTGGTGAAAACACAGTTGTTACGTACGGGAAGCTCGTATCGCAAAGTGCACCTTTGCTCTTCTAACACGTGAAACTCTTGATTTCTGACAGACAGGAGACATCAGGGCACATATTTCTTATGGTTTTGGAAAGTAATTACATATACACCTAAAACTCCAGGGCTGGAGCTTGGTTTCACGGTGCAAAGCACTGTTGTTCATTAGGGGAAGCTCAACGAGCAAAGTGCAACTTTGCTAACAAGTGAAACGGTCGATTCCTGTCAGACAGAAGGCATCAGGACACAGTATTCTTATGGTTCTGGCTAGTGAATCACATGCATCAGAGAATCCAGGACTGGTGCTCTCTTTCTGGATGCAAAGCACAGTTGTTCCTTAGGGGAAGCTCAACGAGCAAAGTTCAACTTTGCTTTGCTAACAAGAGAAACAGTCGATTCCTGTCAGACAGAAGGCATCAGGTCACACATTTCTTATGGCTTCGTTAAGGGAATAATACGCATCTGAGAATCCAGGACTGGATCTTTCTTTCTCGGTGAAAAACAACCTTTTTCCTTAGGGGAAGCTCATCTCGCAAAGTGCAACTTTTCGTTGCTAACAAGAGAAACAGCTGATTCTTGCAAGACAGAAAGCATAAGGACACACATTTCTTATGGCTTTTGTAAGTGAATAATATGCATCTGAGAATCCAGGCCTGCATCTTTCTTTCTCGGTGAAAAACAACTTTGTACCTTAGGGGAAGCTCATCTCGCAAAGTGCAACATTTCGTTGCTAAAAGAGAAACAGCTGATTCTTGCAAGACAGAAAGCAAAAGGACACACATTTCTTATGGCTTTGGTAAGTGAATAATATGCATCTGAGAATCGAGGCCTGGATCTTTCTTTCTCGGTGAAAAACAACTTTGTTCCCTAGGTGAAGCTCAACTCGCAAAGTGCACTTTTCGTTGCTAACAAGAGAAAGAGCTGATTCTTGCAAGACAGAAAGCAAAAGGACACACATTTCTTATGGCTTTGATAAGTGAATCATATGCATTCGAGAATGCAGGTCTGCAGCTTTCTTTCTTGGTGAAAACACAGTTGATACTTACGGGAAGCTCGTATCGCAAAATGCACCTTTGCTCTTCTAACACGTGAAACTCTTGATTTCTGATAGACAGGAGACATCAGGGCACATATTTCTTATGGTTTTGGAAAGTAATTCATATACATCTAAAACTCCAGGGCTGGAGCTTGCTTTCGCTGTGCAAAGCACTGTTGTTCCTTAGGGGAAGCTCATCTCGCAAAGCGCAACTTTGCTTTCCTAACAAGTGAAACAGTCGATTCCTGTCAGACAGAAGGCACCAGGACACGTATTTCTTATGGCTTCGGTAAGGGAATAATATGCATCTGAGAATCCAGGACTGGATCTTTCTGTCTCGATGAGAAACAATTTTGTTCCCTAGGTGACGCTCACTGGCAAAGTGCACTTTTCGTTGCTAAAAAGAGAAACAGTTGATTCTTGCAAGACAGAAAGCAAAAGGACACGCATTTCTTATGGCTTTGATAAGTGAATCATATGCATTCGAGAATGCAGGTCTGCAGCTTTCTTTCTTGGTGAAAACACAGTTGTTACGTACGGGAAGCTCCTATCGCAAAGTGCACCTTTGCTCTTCTAACACGTGAAACTCTTGATTTCTGACAGACAGGAGACATCAGGGCACATATTTCTTATGGTTTTGGAAAGTAAATCATATACATCTAAAACTCAAGGGCTGGAGCTTGCTTTCGCAGTGCAAAGCACTGTTGTTCCTTAGGGGAAGCTCATCTCGCAAAGTGCAACTTTGCTTTGCTAACAAGTGAAACGGTCGATTCCTGTCAGACAGAAGGCATCAGGACACAGTATTCTTATGGCTCTGGCTAGTGAATCACATGCATCAGAGAATCCAGGACTGGAGCTCTCTTTCTGGATGTTAAGCACAGTTGTTCTTTAGGAGAAATTCAGCTCGCAAAGTGCACTTTTCGTTGCTAACAAGAGAAACAGCTGATTCTTGCAAGACAGAAAGCAAAAGGACACACATTTCTTATGGCTTTAAAAAGTGAATCATATGCATTCGAGAATGCAGGTCTGGAGCTTTCTTTCTTGGTGAAAACACAGTTGTTACGTACGGAAAGCTCGTATCGCAAAGAGGACCTTTGCTCTTCTAACACGTGAAACTCTTGATTTCTGACAGACAGGAGACATCAGGGCACATATTTCTTATGGTTTTGGAAAGTAATTCATATACATCTAAAACTCCAGGGCTGGAGCTTGCTTTCGCTGTGCAAAGCACTGTTGTTCCTTAGGGGAAGCTCAACGAGCAAAGTGCAACTTTGCTTTGCTAACAAGTGAAACAGTCGATTCCTGTCAGACAGAAGGCACCAGGACACACATTTCCTATGGCTTCGGTAAGGGAATAATATGCATCTGAGAATCCAAGACTGGACCTTTCTTTCTCGGTGAAAAACAACCTGTTTCCTTAGGGGAAGCTCATCTCGCAAAGTGCAACATTTCGTAGCTAACAAGTGAAACAGCTGATTCTTGCAAGACAGAAAGCATAAGGACACACATTTCTTATGGCTTTGGTAAGTGAATAATATGCATCTGAGAATCGAGGCCTGGATCTTTCTTTCTCGGTGAAAAACAACTTTGTTCCTTAGGGTAAGCTCAACTCACAAAGTGCTCTTTTCGTTTCTAACAAGAGAAACAGCTGATTCTTTCAAAACAGAAAGCAAAAGGACGCACATTTCTTATGGCTTTGATAAGTGAATCATATGCATTCGAGAATGCAGGTCTGGAGCTTTCTGTTTTGGTGAAAACACAGTTGTTACGTACGGGAAGCTCGTATCGCAAAGTGCACCTTTGCTCTTCTAACACGTGAAACTCTTGATTTCTGACAGACAGGAGACATCAGGGCACATATTTCTTATGGTTTTGGAAAGTAATTACATATACACCTAAAACTCCAGGGCTGGAGCTTGGTTTCACGGTGCAAAGCACTGTTGTTCATTAGGGGAAGCTCAACGAGCAAAGTGCAACTTTGCTAACAAGTGAAACGGTCGATTCCTGTCAGACAGAAGGCATCAGGACACAGTATTCTTATGGCTCTGGCTAGTGAATCACATGCATCAGAGAATCCAGGACTGGTGCTCTCTTTCTGGATGCAAAGCACAGTTGTTCCTTAGGGGAAGCTCAACGAGCAAAGTTCAACTTTGCTTTGCTAACAAGAGAAACAGTCGATTCCTGTCAGACAGAAGGCATCAGGACACACATTTCTTATGGCTTCGTTAAGGGAATAATACGCATCTGAGAATCCAGGACTGGATCTTTCTTTCTCGGTGAAAAACAACCTTTTTCCTTAGGGGAAGCTCATCTCGCAAAGTGCAACTTTTCGTTGCTAACAAGAGAAACAGCTGATTCTTGCAAGACAGAAAGCATAAGGACACACATTTCTTATGGCTTTTGTAAGTGAATAATATGCATCTGAGAATCCAGGCCTGCATCTTTCTTTCTCGGTGAAAAACAACTTTGTACCTTAGGGGAAGCTCATCTCGCAAAGTGCAACATTTCGTTGCTAAAAAAGAAACAGCTGATTCTTGCAAGACAGAAAGCAAAAGGACACACATTTCTTATGGCTTTGGTAAGTGAATAATATGCATCTGAGAATCGAGGCCTGGATCTTTCTTTCTCGGTGAAAAACAACTTTGTTCCCTAGGTGAAGCTCAACTCGCAAAGTGCACTTTTCGTTGCTAACAAGAGAAAGAGCTGATTCTTGCAAGACAGAAAGCAAAAGGACACACATTTCTTATGGCTTTGATAAGTGAATCATATGCATTCGAGAATGCAGGTCTGCAGCTTTCTTTCTTGGTGAAAACACAGTTGATACTTACGGGAAGCTCGTATCGCAAAATGCACCTTTGCTCTTCTAACACGTGAAACTCTTGATTTCTGATAGACAGGAGACATCAGGGCACATATTTCTTATGGTTTTGGAAAGTAATTCATATACATCTAAAACTCCAGGGCTGGAGCTTGCTTTCGCTGTGCAAAGCACTGTTGTTCCTTAGGGGAAGCTCATCTCGCAAAGCGCAACTTTGCTTTCCTAACAAGTGAAACAGTCGATTCCTGTCAGACAGAAGGCACCAGGACACGTATTTCTTATGGCTTCGGTAAGGGAATAATATGCATCTGAGAATCCAGGACTGGATCTTTCTGTCTCGATGAGAAACAATTTTGTTCCCTAGGTGACGCTCAACTGGCAAAGTGCACTTTTCGTTGCTAAAAAGAGAAACAGTTGATTCTTGCAAGACAGAAAGCAAAAGGACACGCATTTCTTATGGCTTTGATAAGTGAATCATATGCATTCGAGAATGCAGGTCTGCAGCTTTCTTTCTTGGTGAAAACACAGTTGTGACGTACGGGAAGCTCCTATCGCAAAGTGCACCTTTGCTCTTCTAACACGTGAAACTCTTGATTTCTGATAGACAGGAGACATCAGGGCACATATTTCTTATGGTTTTGGAAAGTAAATCATATACATCTAAAACTCAAGGGCTGGAGCTTGCTTTCGCAGTGCAAAGCACTGTTGTTCCTTAGGGGAAGCTCATCTCGCAAAGTGCAACTTTGCTTTGCTAACAAGTGAAACGGTCGATTCCTGTCAGACAGAAGGCATCAGGACACAGTATTCTTATGGCTCTGGCTAGTGAATCACATGCATCAGAGAATCCAGGACTGGAGCTCTCTTTCTGGATGTTAAGCACAGTTGTTCTTTAGGAGAAATTCAGCTCGCAAAGTGCACTTTTCGTTGCTAACAAGAGAAACAGCTGATTCTTGCAAGACAGAAAGCAAAAGGACACACATTTCTTATGGCTTTAAAAAGTGAATCATATGCATTCGAGAATGCAGGTCTGGAGCTTTCTTTCTTGGTGAAAACACAGTTGTTACGTACGGGAAGCTCGTATCGCAAAGAGGACCTTTGCTCTTCTAACACGTGAAACTCTTGATTTCTGACAGACAGGAGACATCAGGGCACATATTTCTTATGGTTTTGGAAAGTAATTCATATACATCTAAAACTCCAGGGCTGGAGCTTGCTTTCGCTGTGCAAAGCACTGTTGTTCCTTAGGGGAAGCTCATCTCGCAAAGTGCAACTTTGCTTTGCTAACAAGTGAAACAGTCGATTCCTGTCAGACAGAAGGCACCAGGACACACATTTCCTATGGCTTCGGTAAGGGAATAATATGCATCTGAGAATCCAAGACTGGACCTTTCTTTCTCGGTGAAAAACAACCTGTTTCCTTAGGGGAAGCTCATCTCGCAAAGTGCAACATTTCGTAGCTAACAAGTGAAACAGCTGATTCTTGCAAGACAGAAAGCATAAGGACACACATTTCTTATGGCTTTGGTAAGTGAATAATATGCATCTGAGAATCGAGGCCTGGATCTTTCTTTCTCGGTGAAAAACAACTTTGTTCCTTAGGGTAAGCTCAACTCACAAAGTGCTCTTTTCGTTTCTAACAAGAGAAACAGCTGATTCTTTCAAAACAGAAAGCAAAAGGACGCACATTTCTTATGGCTTTGATAAGTGAATCATATGCATTCGAGAATGCAGGTCTGGAGCTTTCTGTTTTGGTGAAAACACAGTTGTTACGTACGGGAAGCTCGTATCGCAAAGTGCACCTTTGCTCTTCTAACACGTGAAACTCTTGATTTCTGACAGACAGGAGACATCAGGGCACATATTTCTTATGGTTTTGGAAAGTAATTACATATACACCTAAAACTCCAGGGCTGGAGCTTGGTTTCACGGTGCAAAGCACTGTTGTTCATTAGGGGAAGCTCAACGAGCAAAGTGCAACTTTGCTAACAAGTGAAACGGTCGATTCCTGTCAGACAGAAGGCATCAGGACACAGTATTCTTATGGCTCTGGCTAGTGAATCACATGCATCAGAGAATCCAGGACTGGTGCTCTCTTTCTGGATGCAAAGCACAGTTGTTCCTTAGGGGAAGCTCAACGAGCAAAGTTCAACTTTGCTTTGCTAACAAGAGAAACAGTCGATTCCTGTCAGACAGAAGGCATCAGGACACACATTTCTTATGGCTTCGTTAAGGGAATAATACGCATCTGAGAATCCAGGACTGGATCTTTCTTTCTCGGTGAAAAACAACCTTTTTCCTTAGGGGAAGCTCATCTCGCAAAGTGCAACTTTTCGTTGCTAACAAGAGAAACAGCTGATTCTTGCAAGACAGAAAGCATAAGGACACACATTTCTTATGGCTTTTGTAAGTGAATAATATGCATCTGAGAATCCAGGCCTGCATCTTTCTTTCTCGGTGAAAAACAACTTTGTACCTTAGGGGAAGCTCATCTCGCAAAGTGCAACATTTCGTTGCTAAAAGAGAAACAGCTGATTCTTGCAAGACAGAAAGCAAAAGGACACACATTTCTTATGGCTTTGGTAAGTGAATAATATGCATCTGAGAATCGAGGCCTGGATCTTTCTTTCTCGGTGAAAAACAACTTTGTTCCCTAGGTGAAGCTCAACTCGCAAAGTGCACTTTTCGTTGCTAACAAGAGAAAGAGCTGATTCTTGCAAGACAGAAAGCAAAAGGACACACATTTCTTATGGCTTTGATAAGTGAATCATATGCATTCGAGAATGCAGGTCTGCAGCTTTCTTTCTTGGTGAAAACACAGTTGATACTTACGGGAAGCTCGTATCGCAAAATGCACCTTTGCTCTTCTAACACGTGAAACTCTTGATTTCTGATAGACAGGAGACATCAGGGCACATATTTCTTATGGTTTTGGAAAGTAATTCATATACATCTAAAACTCCAGGGCTGGAGCTTGCTTTCGCTGTGCAAAGCACTGTTGTTCCTTAGGGGAAGCTCATCTCGCAAAGCGCAACTTTGCTTTCCTAACAAGTGAAACAGTCGATTCCTGTCAGACAGAAGGCACCAGGACACGTATTTCTTATGGCTTCGGTAAGGGAATAATATGCATCTGAGAATCCAGGACTGGATCTTTCTGTCTCGATGAGAAACAATTTTGTTCCCTAGGTGACGCTCAACTGGCAAAGTGCACTTTTCGTTGCTAAAAAGAGAAACAGTTGATTCTTGCAAGACAGAAAGCAAAAGGACACGCATTTCTTATGGCTTTGATAAGTGAATCATATGCATTCGAGAATGCAGGTCTGCAGCTTTCTTTCTTGGTGAAAACACAGTTGTTACGTACGGGAAGCTCCTATCGCAAAGTGCACCTTTGCTCTTCTAACACGTGAAACTCTTGATTTCTGATAGACAGGAGACATCAGGGCACATATTTCTTATGGTTTTGGAAAGTAAATCATATACATCTAAAACTCAAGGGCTGGAGCTTGCTTTCGCAGTGCAAAGCACTGTTGTTCCTTAGGGGAAGCTCATCTCGCAAAGTGCAACTTTGCTTTGCTAACAAGTGAAACGGTCGATTCCTGTCAGACAGAAGGCATCAGGACACAGTATTCTTATGGCTCTGGCTAGTGAATCACATGCATCAGAGAATCCAGGACTGGTGCTCTCTTTCTGGATGCAAAGCACAGTTGTTCCTTAGGGGAAGCTCAACGAGCAAAGTTCAACTTTGCTTTGCTAACAAGAGAAACAGTCGATTCCTGTCAGACAGAAGGCATCAGGACACACATTTCTTAAGGCTTCGTTAAGGGAATAATACGCATCTGAGAATCCAGGACTGGATCTTTCTTTCTCGGTGAAAAACAACCTTTTTCCTTAGGGGAAGCTTATCTCGCAAAGTGCAACTTTTCGTTGCTAACAAGAGAAACAGCTGATTCTTGCAAGACAGAAAGCATAAGGACACACATTTCTTATGGCTTTTGTAAGTGAATAACATGCATCTGAGAATCCAGGCCTGCATCTTTCTTTCTCGGTGAAAAACAACTTTGTACCTTAGGGGAAGCTCATCTCGCAAAGTGCAACATTTCTTTGCTAAAAGAGAAACAGCTGATTCTTGCAAGACAGAAAGCAAAAGGACACACATTTCTTATGGCTTTGGTAAGTGAATAATATGCATCTGAGAATCGAGGCCTGGATCTTTCTTTCTCAGTGAAAAACAACTTTGTTCCCTAGGTGAAGCTCAACTCGCAAAGTGCACTTTTCGTTGCTAACAAGAGAAACAGCTGATTCTTGCAAGACAGAAAGCAAAAGGACACACATTTCTTATGGCTTTAAAAAGTGAATCATATGCATTCGAGAATGCAGGTCTGGAGCTTTCTTTCTTGGTGAAAACACAGTTGTTACGTACGGGAAGCTCGTATCGCAAAGAGCACCTTTGCTCTTCTAACACGTGAAACTCTTGATTTCTGACAGACAGGAGACATCAGGGCACATATTTCTTATAGTTTTGGAAAGTAATTCATATACATCTAAAACTCCAGGGCTGGAGCTTGCTTTCGCTGTGCAAAGCACTGTTGTTCCTTAGGGGAAGCTCATCTCGCAAAGTGCAACTTTGCTTTGCTAACAAGTGAAACAGTCGATTCCTGTCAGACAGAAGGCACCAGGACACACATTTCCTATGGCTTCGGTAAGGGAATAATATGCATCTGAGTATCCAAGACTGGACCTTTCTTTCTCGGTGAAAAACAACCTGTTTCCTTAGGGGAAGCTCATCTCGCAAAGTGCAACATTTCGTAGCTAACAAGTGAAACAGCTGATTCTTGCAAGACAGAAAGCATAAGGACACACATTTCTTATGGCTTTGGTAAGTGAATAATATGCATCTGAGAATCGAGGCCTGGATCTTTCTTTCTCGGTGAAAAACAACTTTGTTCCTTAGGGTAAGCTCAACTCGCAAAGTGCTCTTTTCGTTTCTAACAAGAGAAACAGCTGATTCTTTCAAAACAGAAAGCAAAAGGACGCACATTTCTTATGGCTTTGATAAGTGAATCATATGCATTCGAGAATGCAGGTCTGGAGCTTTCTTTCTTGGTGAAAACACAGTTGTTACGTACGGGAAGCTCGTATCGCAAAGTGCACCTTTGCTCTTCTAACACGTGAAACTCTTGATTTCTGACAGACAGGAGACATCAGGGCACATATTTCTTATGGTTTTGGAAAGTAATTACATATACACCTAAAACTCCAGGGCTGGAGCTTGGTTTCGCAGTGCAAAACACTGTTGTTCATTAGGGGAAGCTCAACGAGCAAAGTGCAACTTTGCTAACAAGTGAAACGGTCGATTCCTGTCAGACAGAAGGCATCAGGACCCAGTATTCTTATGGCTCTGGCTAGTGAATCACATGCATCAGAGAATCCAGGACTGGAGCTCTCTTTCTGGATGCAAAGCACAGTTGTTCCTTAGGGGAAGCTCAACGAGCAAAGTGCAACTTTGCTAACAAGAGAAACAGTCGATTCCTGTCAGACAGAAGGCATCAGGACACACATTTCTTAAGGCTTCGTTAAGGGAATAATACGCATCTGAGAATCCAGGACTGGATCTTTCTGTCTCGTTGAAAAACAACTTTGTTCCCTAGGTGAAGCTCAACTCGCAAAGTGCACTTTTCGTTGCTAACAAGAGAAACAGCTGATTCTTGGAAGACAGAAAGCAAAAGGACACACATTTCTTATGGCTTTAAAAAGTGAATCATATGCATTCGAGAATGCAGGTCTGCAGCTTTCTTTCTTGGTGAAAACACAGTTGATACTTACGGGAAGCTCGTATCGCAAAGTGCACCTTTGCTCTTCTAACACGTGAAACTCTTGATTTCTGACAGACAGGAGACATCAGGGCACATATTTCTTACGGTTTTGGAAAGTAATTCATATACACCTAAAACTCCAGGGCTGGAGCTTGGTTTCACGGTGCAAAGCACTGTTGTTCATTAGGGGAAGCTCAACGAGCAAAGTGCAACTTTGCTAACAAGTGAAACGGTCGATTCCTGTCAGACAGAAGGCATCAGGACACAGTATTCTTATGGCTCTGGCTAGTGAATCACATGCATCAGAGAATCCAGGACTGGTGCTCTCTTTCTGGATGCAAAGCACAGTTGTTCCTTAGGGGAAGCTCAACGAGCAAAGTTCAACTTTGCTTTGCTAACAAGAGAAACAGTCGATTCCTGTCAGACAGAAGGCATCAGGACACACATTTCTTATGGCTTCGTTAAGGGAATAATACGCATCTGAGAATCCAGGACTGGATCTTTCTTTCTCGGTGAAAAACAACCTTTTTCCTTAGGGGAAGCTCATCTCGCAAAGTGCAACTTTTCGTTGCTAACAAGAGAAACAGCTGATTCTTGCAAGACAGAAAGCATAAGGACACACATTTCTTATGGCTTTTGTAAGTGAATAATATGCATCTGAGAATCCAGGCCTGCATCTTTCTTTCTCGGTGAAAAACAACTTTGTACCTTAGGGGAAGCTCATCTCGCAAAGTGCAACATTTCGTTGCTAAAAGAGAAACAGCTGATTCTTGCAAGACAGAAAGCAAAAGGACACACATTTCTTATGGCTTTGGTAAGTGAATAATATGCATCTGAGAATCGAGGCCTGGATCTTTCTTTCTCGGTGAAAAACAACTTTGTTCCCTAGGTGAAGCTCAACTCGCAAAGTGCACTTTTCGTTGCTAACAAGAGAAAGAGCTGATTCTTGCAAGACAGAAAGCAAAAGGACACACATTTCTTATGGCTTTGATAAGTGAATCATATGCATTCGAGAATGCAGGTCTGCAGCTTTCTTTCTTGGTGAAAACACAGTTGATACTTACGGGAAGCTCGTATCGCAAAATGCACCTTTGCTCTTCTAACACGTGAAACTCTTGATTTCTGATAGACAGGAGACATCAGGGCACATATTTCTTATGGTTTTGGAAAGTAATTCATATACATCTAAAACTCCAGGGCTGGAGCTTGCTTTCGCTGTGCAAAGCACTGTTGTTCCTTAGGGGAAGCTCATCTCGCAAAGCGCAACTTTGCTTTCCTAACAAGTGAAACAGTCGATTCCTGTCAGACAGAAGGCACCAGGACACGTATTTCTTATGGCTTCGGTAAGGGAATAATATGCATCTGAGAATCCAGGACTGGATCTTTCTGTCTCGATGAGAAACAATTTTGTTCCCTAGGTGACGCTCAACTGGCAAAGTGCACTTTTCGTTGCTAAAAAGAGAAACAGTTGATTCTTGCAAGACAGAAAGCAAAAGGACACGCATTTCTTATGGCTTTGATAAGTGAATCATATGCATTCGAGAATGCAGGTCTGCAGCTTTCTTTCTTGGTGAAAACACAGTTGTTAGGTACGGGAAGCTCCTATCGCAAAGTGCACCTTTGCTCTTCTAACACGTGAAACTCTTGATTTCTGATAGACAGGAGACATCAGGGCACATATTTCTTATGGTTTTGGAAAGTAAATCATATACATCTAAAACTCAAGGGCTGGAGCTTGCTTTCGCAGTGCAAAGCACTGTTGTTCCTTAGGGGAAGCTCATCTCGCAAAGTGCAACTTTGCTTTGCTAACAAGTGAAACGGTCGATTCCTGTCAGACAGAAGGCATCAGGACACAGTATTCTTATGGCTCTGGCTAGTGAATCACATGCATCAGAGAATCCAGGACTGGTGCTCTCTTTCTGGATGCAAAGCACAGTTGTTCCTTAGGGGAAGCTCAACGAGCAAAGTTCAACTTTGCTTTGCTAACAAGAGAAACAGTCGATTCCTGTCAGACAGAAGGCATCAGGACACACATTTCTTAAGGCTTCGTTAAGGGAATAATACGCATCTGAGAATCCAGGACTGGATCTTTCTTTCTCGGTGAAAAACAACCTTTTTCCTTAGGGGAAGCTTATCTCGCAAAGTGCAACTTTTCGTTGCTAACAAGAGAAACAGCTGATTCTTGCAAGACAGAAAGCATAAGGACACACATTTCTTATGGCTTTTGTAAGTGAATAACATGCATCTGAGAATCCAGGCCTGCATCTTTCTTTCTCGGTGAAAAACAACTTTGTACCTTAGGGGAAGCTCATCTCGCAAAGTGCAACATTTCTTTGCTAAAAGAGAAACAGCTGATTCTTGCAAGACAGAAAGCAAAAGGACACACATTTATTATGGCTTTGGTAAGTGAATAATATGCATCTGAGAATCGAGGCCTGGATCTTTCTTTCTCAGTGAAAAACAACTTTGTTCCCTAGGTGAAGCTCAACTCGCAAAGTGCACTTTTCGTTGCTAACAAGAGAAACAGCTGATTCTTGCAAGACAGAAAGCAAAAGGACACACATTTCTTATGGCTTTAAAAAGTGAATCATATGCATTCGAGAATGCAGGTCTGGAGCTTTCTTTCTTGGTGAAAACACAGTTGTTACGTACGGGAAGCTCGTATTGCAAAGAGCACCTTTGCTCTTCTAACACGTGAAACTCTTGATTTCTGACAGACAGGAGACATCAGGGCACATATTTCTTATAGTTTTGGAAAGTAATTCATATACATCTAAAACTCCAGGGCTGGAGCTTGCTTTCGCTGTGCAAAGCACTGTTGTTCCTTAGGGGAAGCTCATCTCGCAAAGTGCAACTTTGCTTTGCTAACAAGTGAAACAGTCGATTCCTGTCAGACAGAAGGCACCAGGACACACATTTCCTATGGCTTCGGTAAGGGAATAATATGCATCTGAGTATCCAAGACTGGACCTTTCTTTCTCGGTGAAAAACAACCTGTTTCCTTAGGGGAAGCTCATCTCGCAAAGTGCAACATTTCGTAGCTAACAAGTGAAACAGCTGATTCTTGCAAGACAGAAAGCATAAGGACACACATTTCTTATGGCTTTGGTAAGTGAATAATATGCATCTGAGAATCGAGGCCTGGATCTTTCTTTCTCGGTGAAAAACAACTTTGTTCCTTAGGGTAAGCTCAACTCGCAAAGTGCTCTTTTCGTTTCTAACAAGAGAAACAGCTGATTCTTTCAAAACAGAAAGCAAAAGGACGCACATTTCTTATGGCTTTGATAAGTGAATCATATGCATTCGAGAATGCAGGTCTGGAGCTTTCTTTCTTGGTGAAAACACAGTTGTTACGTACGGGAAGCTCGTATCGCAAAGTGCACCTTTGCTCTTCTAACACGTGAAACTCTTGATTTCTGACAGACAGGAGACATCAGGGCACATATTTCTTATGGTTTTGGAAAGTAATTACATATACACCTAAAACTCCAGGGCTGGAGCTTGGTTTCGCAGTGCAAAACACTGTTGTTCATTAGGGGAAGCTCAACGAGCAAAGTGCAACTTTGCTAACAAGTGAAACGGTCGATTCCTGTCAGACAGAAGGCATCAGGACCCAGTATTCTTATGGCTCTGGCTAGTGAATCACATGCATCAGAGAATCCAGGACTGGAGCTCTCTTTCTGGATGCAAAGCACAGTTGTTCCTTAGGGGAAGCTCAACGAGCAAAGTGCAACTTTGCTAACAAGAGAAACAGTCGATTCCTGTCAGACAGAAGGCATCAGGACACACATTTCTTAAGGCTTCGTTAAGGGAATAATACGCATCTGAGAATCCAGGACTGGATCTTTCTGTCTCGTTGAAAAACAACTTTGTTCCCTAGGTGAAGCTCAACTCGCAAAGTGCACTTTTCGTTGCTAACAAGAGAAACAGCTGATTCTTGGAAGACAGAAAGCAAAAGGACACACATTTCTTATGGCTTTAAAAAGTGAATCATATGCATTCGAGAATGCAGGTCTGCAGCTTTCTTTCTTGGTGAAAACACAGTTGATACTTACGGGAAGCTCGTATCGCAAAGTGCACCTTTGCTCTTCTAACACGTGAAACTCTTGATTTCTGACAGACAGGAGACATCAGGGCACATATTTCTTACGGTTTTGGAAAGTAATTCATATACATCTAAAACTCCAGGGCTGGAGCTTGCTTTCGCTGTGCAAAGCACTGTTGTTCCTTAGGGGAAGCTCATCTCGCAAAGCGCAACTTTGCTTTCCTAACAAGTGAAACAGTCGATTCCTGTCAGACAGAAGGCACCAGGACACGTATTTCTTATGGCTTCGGTAAGGGAATAATATGCATCTGAGAATCCAGGACTGGATCTTTCTGTCTCGATGAGAAACAATTTTTTTCCCTAGGTGACGCTCAACTGGCAAAGTGCACTTTTCGTTGCTAAAAAGAGAAACAGTTGATTCTTGCAAGACAGAAAGCAAAAGGACACACATTTCTTATGGCTTTGATAAGTGAATCATATGCATTCGAGAATGCAGGTCTGCAGCTTTCTTTCTTGGTGAAAACACAGTTGTTACATACGGGAAGCTCCTACCGCAAAGTGCACCTTTGCTCTTCTAACACGTGAAACTCTTGATTTCTGACAGACAGGAGACATCAGGGCACATAATTCTTATAGTTTTGGAAAGTAATTCATATACATCTAAAACTCCAGGGCTGGAGCTTGCTTTCGCTGTGCAAAGCACTGTTGTTCCTTAGGGGAAGCTCATCTCGCAAAGTGCAACTTTGCTTTGCTAACAAGTGAAACAGTCGATTCCTGTCAGACAGAAGGCACCAGGACACACATTTCCTATGGCTTCGGTAAGGGAATAATATGCATCTGAGAATCCAAGACTGGACCTTTCTTTCTCGGTGAAAAACAACCTGTTTCCTTAGGGGAAGCTCATCTCGCAAAGTGCAACATTTCGTAGCTAACAAGTGAAACAGCTGATTCTTGCAAGACAGAAAGCATAAGGACACACATTTCTTATGGCTTTGGTAAGTGAATAATATGCATCTGAGAATCGAGGCCTGGATCTTTCTTTCTCGGTGAAAAACAACTTTGTTCCTTAGGGTAAGCTCAACTCGCAAAGTGCTCTTTTCGTTTCTAACAAGAGAAACAGCTGATTCTTTCAAAACAGAAAGCAAAAGGACGCACATTTCTTATGGCTTTGATAAGTGAATCATATGCATTCGAGAATGCAGGTCTGGAGCTTTCTTTCTTGGTGAAAACACAGTTGTTACGTACGGGAAGCTCGTATCGCAAAGTGCACCTTTGCTCTTCTAACACGTGAAACTCTTGATTTCTGACAGACAGGAGACATCAGGGCACATATTTCTTATGGTTTTGGAAAGTAATTACATATACACCTAAAACTCCAGGGCTGGAGCTTGGTTTCACGGTGCAAAGCACTGTTGTTCCTTAGGGGAAGCTCATCTCGCAAAGTGCAACTTTGCTTTGCTAACAAGTGAAACAGTCGATTCCTGTCAGACAGAAGGCACCAGGACACGTATTTCTTATGGCTTCGGTAAGGGAATAATATGCATCTGAGAATCCAGGACTGGATCTTTCTGTCTCGATGAGAAACAATTTTGTTCCCTAGGTGATGCTCAACTGGCAAAGTGCACTTTTCGTTGCTAAAAAGAGAAACAGTTGATTCTTGCAAGACAGAAAGCAAAAGGACACGCATTTCTTATGGCTTTGATAAGTGAATCATATGCATTCGAGAATGCAGGTCTGCAGCTTTCTTTCTTGGTGAAAACACAGTTGATACTTACGGGAAGCTCGTATCGCAAAGTGCACCTTTGCTCTTCTAACACGTGAAACTCTTGATTTCTGACAGACAGGAGACATCAGGGCACATATTTCTTATGGTTTTGGAAAGTAAATCATATACATCTAAAACTCAAGGGCTGGAGCTTGCTTTCGCTGGTCAAAGCACTGTTGTTCCTTAGGGGAAGCTCATCTCGCAAAGTGCAACTTTGCTTTGCTAACAAGTGAAACGGTCGATTCCTGTCAGACAGAAGGCATCAGGACACAGTATTCTTATGGCTCTGGCTAGTGAATCACATGCATCAGAGAATCCAGGACTGGAGCTCTCTTTCTGGATGCAAAGCACAGTTGTTCTTTAGGAGAAATTCAGCTCGCAAAGTGCACTTTTCGTTGCTAACAAGAGAAACAGCTGATTCTTGCAAGACAGAAAGCAAAAGGACACACATTTCTTATGGCTTTAAAAAGTGAATCATATGCATTCGAGAATGAAGGTCTGGAGCTTTCTTTCTTGGTGAAAACACAGTTGTTACGTACGGGAAGCTCGTATCGCAAAGAGCACCTTTGCTCTTCTAACACGTGAAACTCTTGATTTCTGACAGACAGGAGACATCAGGGCACATAATTCTTATAGTTTTGGAAAGTAATTCATATACATCTAAAACTCCAGGGCTAGAGCTTGCTTTCGCTGTGCAAAGCACTGTTGTTCCTTAGGGGAAGCTCATCTCGCAAAGTGCAACTTTGCTTTGCTAACAAGTGAAACAGTCGATTCCTGTCAGACAGAAGGCACCAGGACACACATTTCCTATGGCTTCGGTAAGGGAATAATATGCATCTGAGAATCCAAGACTGGACCTTTCTTTCTCGGTGAAAAACAACCTGTTTCCTTAGGGGAAGCTCATCTCGCAAAGTGCAACATTTCGTAGCTAACAAGTGAAACAGCTGATTCTTGCAAGACAGAAAGCATAAGGACACACATTTCTTATGGCTTTGGTAAGTGAATAATATGCATCTGAGAATCGAGGCCTGGATCTTTCTTTCTCGGTGAAAAACAACTTTGTTCCTTAGGGTAAGCTCAACTCGCAAAGTGCTCTTTTCGTTTCTAACAAGAGAAACAGCTGATTCTTTCAAAACAGAAAGCAAAAGGACGCACATTTCTTATGGCTTTGATAAGTGAATCATATGCATTCGAGAATGCAGGTCTGGAGCTTTCTTTCTTGGTGAAAACACAGTTGTTACGTACGGGAAGCTCGTATCGCAAAGTGCACCTTTGCTCTTCTAACACGTGAAACTCTTGATTTCTGACAGACAGGAGACATCAGGGCACATATTTCTTATGGTTTTGGAAAGTAATTACATATACACCTAAAACTCCAGGGCTGGAGCTTGGTTTTACGGTGCAAAGCACTGTTGTTCCTTAGGGGAAGCTCAACGAGCAAAGTGCAACTTTGCTAACAAGTGAAACGGTCGATTCCTGTCAGACAGAAGGCATCAGGACCCAGTATTCTTATGGCTCTGGCTAGTGAATCACATGCATCAGAGAATCCAGGACTGGAGCTCTCTTTCTGGATGCAAAGCACAGTTGTTCCTTAGGGGAAGCTCAACGAGCAAAGTTCAACTTTGCTTTGCTAACAAGAGAAACAGTCGATTCCTATCAGACAGAAGGCATCAGGACACACATTTCTTATGGCTTCGTTAAGGGAATAATACGCATCTGAGAATCCAGGACTGGATCTTTCTTTCTCGGTGAAAAACAACCTTTTTCCTTAGGGGAAGCTCATCTCGCAAAGTGCAACTTTTCGTTGCTAACAAGAGAAACAGCTGATTCTTGCAAGACAGAAAGCATAAGGACACACATTTCTTATGGCTTTGGTAAGTGAATAATATGCATCTGAGAATCCAGGCCTGGATCTTTCTTTCTCGGTGAAAAACAACTTTGTTCCTTAGGGGAAGCTCATCTCGCAAAGTGCAACATTTCGTTGCTAAAAGAGAAACAGCTGATTCTTGCAAGACAGAAAGCAAAAGGACACACATTTCTTATGGCTTTGGTAAGTGAATAATATGCATCCGAGAATCCAGGCCTGGATCTTTCTGTCTCGTTGAAAAACAACTTTGTTCCCTAGGTGAAGCTCAACTCGCAAAGTGCACTTTTCGTTGCTAACAAGAGAAACAGCTGATTCTTGCAAGACAGAAAGCAAAAGGACACACATTTCTTATGGCTTTAAAAAGTGAATCATATGCATTCGAGAATGCAGGTCTGCAGCTTTCTTTCTTGGTGAAAACACAGTTGATACTTACGGGAAGCTCGTATCGCAAAGTGCACCTTTGCTCTTCTAACACGTGAAACTCTTGATTTCTGATAGACAGGAGACATCAGGGCACATATTTCTTATGGTTTTGGAAAGTAATTCATATACATCTAAAACTCCAGGGCTGGAGCTTGCTTTCGCTGTGCAAAGCACTGTTGTTCCTTAGGGGAAGCTCATCTCGCAAAGCGCAACTTTGCTTTCCTAACAAGTGAAACAGTCGATTCCTGTCAGACAGAAGGCACCAGGACACGTATTTCTTATGGCTTCGGTAAGGGAATAATATGCATCTGAGAATCCAGGACTGGATCTTTCTGTCTCGATGAGAAACAATTTTGTTCCCTAGGTGACGCTCAACTGGCAAAGTGCACTTTTCGTTGCTAAAAAGAGAAACAGTTGATTCTTGCAAGACAGAAAGCAAAAGGACACGCATTTCTTATGGCTTTGATAAGTGAATCATATGCATTCGAGAATGCAGGTCTGCAGCTTTCTTTCTTGGTGAAAACACAGTTACGTACGGGAAGCTCCTATCGCAAAGTGCACCTTTTCTCTTCTAACACGTGAAACTCTTGATTTCTGACAGGCAGGAGACATCAGGGCACATATTTCTTATGGTTTTGGAAAGTAAATCATATACATCTAAAACTCCAGGGCTGGAGCTTGCTTTCGCTGTGCAAAGCACTGTTGTTCCTTAGGGGAAGCTCATCTCGCAAAGTGCAACTTTGCTTTGCTAACAAGTGAAACGGTCGATTCCTGTCAGACAGAAGGCATCAGGACACAGTATTCTTATGGCTCTGGTTAGTGAATCACATGCATCAGAGAATCCAGGACTGGGGCTCTCTTTCTGGATGCAAAGCACTGTTGTTCCTTAGGGGAAGCTCAACGAGCAATGTGCAACTTTGCTTTGCTAACAAGCGAACCGGTCGATTCCTGTCAGACAGAAGGCATCAGGACACAGTATTCCTATGGCTCTGGTTAGTGAATCACATGCATCAGAGAATCCAGGACTGGGGCTCTCTTTCTGATTGCAAAGCACTGTTGTTCCTGAGGGGAAGCTCAACGAGCAATGTGCAACTTTGCTTTGCTAACAAGCGAACCGGTCCATTCCTGTCAGACAGAAGGCATCAGAACACAGTATTCCTATGGCTCTGGTTAGTGAATAACATGCGTCAGGGAATCCAGGACTGGAGCCCTTATTCTGGATGAAAAGCACAGCTGTTCCTTAGGGGAAGTTCAGCTCTCAAAGAATAGCATTTTTCGGCTAAGAAGTGAAACAGTCGATTCCTGCCAGAAAGAATGTATCAGGACTCATATTTCTTATGGCTTTAGAACGATTCTCATATGCATCTGAGAATCCAGGACTGGATCTTTCTTTCTGGGAGAAAAACAACGTTGTTCCTTATGGGAGGCTCATCTCGCAAAGCGCAACTTTTCGTTGCTAACAAGAGAAACATCTGATTCTTGCAACACAGAAGGCATAAGGACACACATTTCTTATGGCTTTTGTAAGTGAATAATATGCATCCGAGAGTCCAGGCCTGGATCTTTCTTTCTCGGTGAAAAACGACGTTGTTCCTTAGGGGAGGCTCATCTCTCAAAGCGCAACTTTTCTTTGCTAACAAGAGAAACAGCTGATTCTTGCCAAACAGAAAGCATAAGGACACACATTTCTTATGACTTTGATAAGTGAATCATATGTATATGAGAATGCAGGTCTGGAGCTTTCTTTCTTGGTGAAAACACAGTTGTTACTTACTGGAAGCTCGTATCGCAAAGTGCACCTTTGCTCTTCTAACACGTGAAACTCTTGATTTCTGACAGACAGGAGACATCAGGGCACATATTTCTTATGGTTTTGGAAAGTAAATCATATACATCTAAAACTCCATGGCTGGAGCTTGCTTTCATGGTGCAAAGCACTGTTGTTCCTTAGGGGAAGCTCATCTCGCAAAGTGCATCTTTGCTTTGCTAACAAGTGCAAGGGTCGATTCCTGTCAGACAGAAGGCATCAGGACACAGTATTCCTATGGCTCCCGCTAGTGAATCACATGCATCAGAGAACTCAGGACTGGAGCTCTCTTTCTGGATGCAAAGCACAGTTGTTCCTTAGGGGAAGTTCAGCTCGCAAAGAGTAGGATTTTTCTGCTAACAAGTGAAACAGTCGACTCCTTCCAGAAAGAATGTATCAGGACACATATTTCTTATGGCTTTAGAAAGATTCTCATATGCATCTGAGAATCCAGGACTGGATCTTTCTTTCTCGGTGAAAATCACAGTGGTTCCTTAGAGGAGCTCATCTCGTAAAGTGCAACTAACTCTCCCGGGATCTGCTAAAGTGTGACACGGTTGATTCGTGCCAGACAGAAGGCTGCAAGATACATATTTTTTATGGATTTGGAAAGAGAATTATATGCATCAGAGAATCCAGGCCTGGAGCTTTCTTTCTCCATGAAAGAAACAGTTGTTACTTATGGGAATGTACTCTCGCAAAGTGCAGAGAAGAGTCCCATCTGTGCTAACACGTGAAACAGCTGATTCTTGCCCTTACGAATTTGTTATGGCTTTGGAAAATGAATCACATGCATCAGAGAATCCAGGCCTGGAGCTTTATTTCTCGGTGAGAAACAGACTTGTTCTTTATGGGAAGCTCATCTTCCAAAATGCAACTAACAGTGCCATGCTCTGCTAACAAGTGGAAACTTGATTCCTGCCAGAGAGAATACATTAGGGCACGCATTTCTAAGGGCCTTTGAAAGTGAATCATATGCATC